>NC_088398.1:4123966-4245775 GCF_034236695.1 Oncorhynchus nerka
ACACACACACACACACACACACACACACACACACACACACACACACACACACACACACACACACACGGGTGTGCACGCGCGGGCACACAGACATACACTTCAATGTTAGTCCTTCATCTCTGAAATCACACAAACACATCTGTCGTTAAGGCAACAGTTAAAGATGATGATGATAAGTGGAATGAAGTTGAACATGAGTCTATTTAATGGACAGTTGAGTTGGCCAGTTGGAACCCAGAGATGGCCAGGGTGGGGCCCAACCAATCCGGCCAATCAATGACCAGAGAAAAAGGGTCAGGAGGCGTGTCCCGACAGGCAGGAAATGCCAATGGGATTATAGGGTACTGTTGATTGACAGCAGATGTGCTTAACGAGGAGCAGAATCTTTAAGGAAAACCTGGAAATTGAAGAGAACTGGAGACACTCTCACACACAGAGCAGGGTGATAGAGGTAGAGGAAATGGGAAATAGAGAGGTACACAAGGAAAGGAATTTAGAAATGTTCAAAATGGTCTTTCTCTCATGTTTGACCCCTAAGCTACAACTCCCCAGGTCTTATCTGTTAGGGGAAACCCAGACCTGTGGACTGTGGAGTGTTAGAGGGACTATGGGATATGATCCAGTGTTGGCTTGGTCTCTGCTTCCACTGGGTTGATCTATGCTTTTACTAATGCCTCTTTAAGGTCTACAGACTCTATTTAATTTGGCATTTCCCATATATTCACTGATACCATATGAAACCCCTCCCTTAGTCTCATAGTAACAATCTCACTGCACCATTCTCCACTTCTGTCCCGTCTCGCTCTCTGTCTCTCTCTCTCTCGCTCTCTCTCTCTCGCTCTCTTATTCTATCTCCCTCTGCAGCTGTGTGTAGTTACAGTGTGACCTCAGTAAAGTCCCGTCCTGGCCAGTAAAAGGGGTAGATAACTGCCCTTCTCTGCCTGTTTATTAGCCCCTGGGGCAGTAAAAGGCAGCTGTTTCGCCCCCTTCAAAAACACACGGCCTGCACTGGACCCCCGTAAAAACACACAAACAGTCAGAGACACACACGCACTTGCATACCGAACCAAACACACACATTCTGTAAACTCTTCACACGTACCATCAAACACTCACACTGTACGCGCAGCTCGTAAAACACACACTCGGTACACACACACACACAAGGTGAGCACACACACACCATGCTGCACTAAAGCAAGCAAGTGAAAACAACTCACATGCATACGATACAATACACACCTACTGTACACTCCAACCAGAGTGCCTGCAAACCATATATTTACCATAAAGATGGGTGCATTGCATAGAAAAAAACCTTAAATGTATATCTGGGCCCAGACTAAATCTGACATTTGTATCCTGATTTGAACAACATTGTCATATTCCATGGATAAAACTGAGGCTGTACAGTACATGTTGATTGGCACTACTGTATTGGGCTTGAATTGATGCACCAGCCCGCGTTACAGTATGTTGAACACAAAACGGTCAACCTTTCCTGGTGATGGAGTGCACTGGTTATGCTAATCTGATATGATGAATGAGACGTCCTAAAGACAAATGGACTTCCAATACCTGCTAGCATAGCTAGCCTGGTTACCATTGGTAATCAAGGAATATGTGAACCGAGATGTAGCACAAGCTCTAACGAGGTCTGTGTGAATGCAGGTTCGTTTAGGTGCCCTGAGGCCATGCCTGTCTCAAAGCCGAGTGCGATGGATGATTTATGTTCAGGGTGGTGAGAGAGTGGTGTGTGTGCATGTGTGTGTCTCTGTGTGTGTTTTTGTGTGTGTGTTCATGCGTGTGTCCGTGCCTCCATGTATGCCTATGTGTAATATAGCAGATGTGAGATGGATGATTTGAGTTCAGGTTGGGGCGGTTAATGACACCTGGGTCAACTGCATTCTGGGGAAGCTAGTAAAGTTGTGGGAGGACTGATGCAAAAATGTCCCACAGGCGACAGTACCACAGGGCATGATGGGTAAGAGGCCCACGCCTTCATAGACACAGAGTGCTCGTGACAGCCTGACTAAACACACACAACATACACACCAGCTAGCACATTTGGCATTTGGCATTTGCCTGAATGTACATTTTCAGGTTTTATTAACATTCTGAGAACAGAAATGTTATGTTGTTTGAAGTTAAGTTAGTAACGTTCTAAGAACATTTTCTAAATGTTGTGAATGTTTTGAACGAAATGTAAAGGTTATTTGGAGGTTTTTGAAATAACTTAATTAAAACTTTCACTGAATGTTTCAAAACGACTGCTAGCTTAGGTTAACTGTTTTGAACTCCATGCATGGATAGGACACATGGAAATTCATTTATTTTCTATTGTGACATGGCGTCAGTCAGATTCAAACCTATGATCATCTGTCCTCTATCCATAGAATTAGTCCCCTGCACCACCAGGCAAATGGAATGTAGATGTTTTTAAATAACATTCTTAGAACATTCTTTTAATGTTACTAATGTTTTCTTGTGGTTTTTATGGAACGTTTTCTTAATGTTCTGAGAACATGACTTTAAATTGAACTATAAGGAAACCTACTGAAAATGTTATGCTGAAGTACTCAAATTCCCACAGAAGAACATTGTTTCTTAATTATCGTTCTCTGAACTATTTGAGAACATTCCCAATGTCAAATCAAATCAAATTCAAAATCAATTGTATTTGTCATATGCTCCATAACGAATAACAATAACGAGTAGTGATCGCTGTTTCGGTCACAGGAAATGATGGCGGAGACAATAAGTTTAAAAAAATTAAAAGTTAAGTTTAAAAAAAAGTTTGGTCAGGAGCCTGTAAGATGGCTGCTATCCACTGCAACGCCATCAAACCAGTTGGAGAACGCTCCTAGAACGTTAACATTTTAATTAAATGTAACCATGTTTAAATGTTTAAAGTCTGTTAAATGAATTACATACCAAGAAAATACATTTATATACACTACCATTCAAAAGTTTGGGGTCACTTAGAAATGTCCTTGTTTTTGAAAGAAAAGCATATTTTTTGTGCATTAAAATAACATCAAATTGATCAGAAATACAGTGTAGACATTGTTAATGACTACTGTAGCTGGAAACAGCAGATTTTTTTATGGAATATCTACCTAGGCGTACATAGGCCCATTATCAGCAACCATCACTCCTGTGTTCCAATGGCATGTTGTGTTAGCTCATTTTTATTTGACCTTTATTTAAAACCTGTTTGGGATAGGGGGCAGCATTTTCACGTTCGGATGAAAAGCGTGCCCAGAGTAAACTTCCTACTACTCTGGCCCAGAAGCTAATATATGCATATTATTAGTAGTATTGGATAGAAAACACTCTGTTTGAATGATGTCTGTAAGTATAACAGAACTCATATGGCAGGCGAAAACCTGAGAAAAATCCAACCAGGAAGTGGGAAATCTGAGGTTTGTAGTTTTTCAACTCATTGCCTATCGAATATACAGTGTCTATGGGGTCATATTGCACTTCCTAAGGCTTCCACTAGATGTCAACAGTCTTTAGAACCTTGTTTGAGGCTTCTACTGTGAAGTGGGGGCGAATGAGAGCTGAATCAACCAGAGGCCTGCCAGAGTGCCATGAGCTGATCACGCGCGCTCACGTGAGAGTTAGCTTGCGTTCCGTTGCAATTCTAAAGACAAAGAAATTCTCCGGTTGGAACATTATTGAAGATTTATGTTAAAAACATCCTAACATCCTAACATCCTAAAGATTGATTCTATACGAACTGTAATATAACTTTTTGAACTTTTCGACTGAACTTTCACCTGGACCTGCCCGCGCTTCGTGAGTTTGCATTTGTTTGCCAAACGCGCAACAAAAGAAGGTATTTGCACATAAATGATGGACTTGATCGAACACATCAAACATTTATTGTGGAACTGGGATTCCTGGGAGTGCATTCTGATGAAGATCATCACAGGTAAGTGAATATTAATAACACTGTTTTTGACTTTTACTGACTCCACAACATGGCGGATATCTGCATGGCTTGTTTTTGTGTCTGAGCACCATACTCAGATTATTGCATGGTTTCCTTTTCCGTAAAGCTTTTTTGAAATCTGACACAGCGGTTGCATTAACCCTTTCACACGATCGTTCTACAGTGGTCCCTGAAGCGTACGATCACACCCGTGTGTTTAGAACACTCGTTTAGAATGCTCGTTTAGAACGGCAGTTTCGAATGACGCAACAATCAGCGTTTGAGCTGGCCACACTTTTTTCAGAAACTATTTACACAAACACAGTCCTTACAAAGTTATGTCCAGAATGTCAGCAGTTTATTTTTGGATGCATTGTTCAGATATTCACAGAAGTAAATATAGCATAACACAATCATCCTAACCGGAAAAATGTAGGCTACATTTGTCCTAGCGCTGAGGAAAGATTGACCCAACACAAGCAGTCATATTTTCTAACTCTCGGCTGACGTAAACTACAATATGAATGAGCTAATAGCAATTACTATATATAATTAATCACATCACGGGTGAGCTCACCATTGATCGAAATAACTAGGTAAAACACTTCATAGAAATCGAAAGTAATCCGACGATTAGTTTCAGCGCGCAGCCATGCATTTTTTCCTCACAGAAACCGAAGATAATAAGAGAAGACGAGATGAGTTTGGTCTGTTTGTAGTATGCATGTTGAAGGGGTGTGTCATCTACCGTCGTTCACATCCCACCATTAACTTCCGGAAGTCCTCAAAAAATTTGTGAACTCTTACTCACCTCATTTTGTTGTAACATCTTTGGTCAAACAGACGTGAATCCCAGAATGCATTGTATGTCAACAAACATGGCTACACAGCTGGAATTAGCTTAGCTCATCATAATCAGTACAACCTTCAAAAAAGTATTTTACACACATATGTGCCCATTACAATCTGTGCAAGAATCGGAATGCATGAGTTGTCACCTAGAATTGAAAACATGTGAATAAAATCGTAAATACACAAATAATTACCACATAAAACATTTTCTGATAGTGATTTATTGATACAAGTGGCGCGTGCCGGCAGTCAACCACGTAACCTCCCACTCTGCGCCATTCAGTGTTGTTGTTTATGTATGTAGCTAGTGAGCTAAACTGTAGCATTAACAATGTCTTTCAAAAGGAGACAACTCACAAATGTGGAAATTCTGGAGATTTTTTAAAATTCTGACAATGAGTCTGAGTATGAAAGTCAGGAATCAGATTCTGACAGTGACAGTGAGGAGCTGCCCCTCAACCTTGTAGCCATTGAGAACCCTGAATCTGAATTTCCCTTGTCAACTGAGGAAGTACCAGGTCCCTTTGAAGATACTGGTGGTGATGGAGGCAGACCGACAGTGGATGAAGTACAGGAGTTCTGTGGTAGCTGGAAGGCCACCAGTCATTTCACCCCACCTGGCCCTGCTGTCTGCTTTGACGAGTCCCAGTCTGGAGTGCAACGCCCCTTGCCATTTCCAACTGAGGCAGAGTGCTTCAAGTTGTTTCTCACAGAGGAGCTGGTGGGAGAGATAGTTGAGGAGACCAATCGCTATGCCTTAGAGCTACAGGAGAAGAGAGAGCCAGGAGTGAGGGGGAAACTCGCTAAATGGGTGACAACCACAATTAGTGAAATGTATACCTTCCTGGTGACAGTCCTTCTCATGGGAATAGTAAAGAAGAACTCCCTAAGAGAATACTGGAGCACAGATCCTATGTTTGCAACTCCCTTCTTTGCCTCCCTCTTTTCCCAAGACTGCTTCCTAGTTCTTCTGCGATGCCTGCATTTTGTCAACAATGCTACTGCCATCCTAAGTGACCCGTTATACAAAATAAGAAATGTTCTTATCAGCCTGACATCAGCATTTGGTCGGGTCTTTGTGCCATACAAGGACATATGCATTGATGAGTCCCTGATGTTATGGAAAGGTAGGCTGGCGTTCCGTCAATATATTCCCTCCAAAAGGCACAGGTTTGGAGTCAAGTTCTTTGTCATGTGCGACGTGAAGACAGGATTTGTCCAGGATATTATAGTTTACACAGGGTCCACCACTGACATCAAACATTATGAGGGGCTTGGGGTGTCAGGGTCCGTGGTGATGACCATGCTGGCTCCTCATCTCGGCAAGGGACACACTTTGTATGTGGACAATTGGTACAGCAGTCCCACACTCTTCCAGCATCTGCTCTCCAACAGCACAGGGGCATGTGGCACAGTCAGGTCGAACAGGAATGGGATGCCGGCATTCGGATGCAGGAAGATGCAGAGAGGGGAGGTGGAGTTCCAAGAGAACGGTCAACAGCTGGCAGTAAAGTGGCATGACAAGCGAGACGTCCATGTCCTCTCCACTGTCCATACAGCAACCATGTCGGCCACAGGGAAGGTGGACCACCTGACCGGAGAGAGAAAGATCAAACCAGATTGTGTGCTTGATTATAACCTCAAAATGGGGGCCGTGGATAAGGCAGACATGATAAACAGCTTTGTGGAATGCACACGGAAAACGAACAAGTGGTATAAGAAGATATTTTTCCATCTGATCGACACTGCTGTCCTCAACGGCAGCATAGTTCACCGCCAACTAACAGGTGAGATGATTACTGAACAAGGTATTTTTGTAATTGGATGTACAGTTCACATACAAATCCATTATGCAATTATAGTGACAATATCTCACCCACCTCCCCACTGCCTCATCATCCTCTAACTTTCCTCATCCTCCCCACTCCCTCATAGGTAAAGTAATTACCTACCAAAAATACAGAGTGAACCTCATGAGAGAGCTGCTAGAGGAGCACCACGCCCCTCGGCGCCCATCCACTGGGGGTCGTCCTGCTGTAGACAATCCCCTACGCCTCACTGCACGACATTTTCCCTGCAAAGTCCCTCAAACTGCTTCTCAAGGTAGTCGCACACGGAGGCATTGCAAAGTCTGCCTGTCTGGCGCCAGGAGAAGTAAGCAGAGGAAGATGACAAAATACATGTGTCTAGCTTGTGATACACCTCTATGTATTTCACCATGCTTTGAGGAGTATCACATGCTCAAGCATTATTGAGCACATCTGCAGCAATAGGTGACTGACTGACCTGACATGTGACTTGACAGGTGACCAGCCATGATACTATGCCTTAGAGATGGGGGTGGAAATGCAGTTGTTGTTCAGTCACTGCATGGATATTAAATATGGGTTACGCATATTCAGTTTTTTGTCCTCTAGTAAAACAAGTTGTTGAAATAACTACCAGTACTGCAATAAAATAGATGAATATTACATATTGGCATGCGTTTTCTTGCTGTGTTTTCATCCAGTACAACTGTTAAGGAGTGTACCTAAGCATACAAAAGCTGTCCTCATTCTTCAGCTCCAAAGATGTCCAGCTCCAGTTATGATATTGGCAAATAATGTTTCTGGTTTCTGAAAGTACAGAATAAAGAGGAATTATTCATTAGAATACAATATAAGGATATAGCAATAAAACAATACTACAAAGAAGTAACATAATAAACACTGCTATAAAAAAATAGTTTATTGCATTGACAAAATCACAGATTTGAGTTATAACAGTAAGAAACTAACTTTTGAGCTCCACAAGGGGGCAAGGCAGGGCAGAACAGAGCTATGCTGAATAGACCAAATAAACAAACCATGGTCATATTTTTTATTTATTTAACTAGGCAAGTAATGTAAGAACAAATTATTATTTACAATGATGGCCTACACCGGCCAAACTCGGACAACGCTGGGCCAATTGTGCGCTGCACTATGGGACTCCCAATCACAGCCAGGTGTGATACAGCCTGGATTTGAACCAGGGTGTCTGTAGTGCCATAGACCGCTGCGCCACTTGGGAGTCATAAGGCCAGGGTAGCTTCAAAATACAACACAAGCTAATAGTTTTCTGACGCAACTAGCATTGTTTTACAATTTCAAATTGTTTTACAGAGCTAATAGAAGAATGTGGCTACATAAGCACGATTGACTATAACATCATAAAGGTTATAAAATGAGTAACGTTACCTCACGTTTCCGCGGTGATAAAGAATATACACAAATATATTATGCTCTATACATACAGTACGCTACAATAGAAATGTGGAATAGAAAATGTGAACACGTGTGCAGATCCTGTTCTGACGGGAGATGAGCAAATGTCTGCAGACGTGAACTGCACAAACAATTGGGAAGTGCTTGGGGAATTTTGTCCGTGTCAGAAATGTCCCAAAAACGTAATTATCCGCAAAAGTAAAAATGACTATTTTTATGTGAATGAATGAGGCGGAACACACCTAAATTCAAACTGTTTTTAGAAAATAAAAACTTGTTTGAAAATCATTTGAAATTGAAGTTAAAACAACTTATAAATATAAACAGGCTGCGTGCTTTAGTTTGAGGGCAGCGCGGATAAAATGTACTGTTTACGTATCAATCACATTCTGGAATGGAGAGAACATTCTAACATCACGTGCATAAAAAAACTCACGCTGGGGCGACCGTTAGAGATATTTGGAACTCACGCATGAAAGGGTTAAGGAGAAGTATATCTATAATTCTGTGCATAATAGTTGTAACTTTTATCAAAGTTTATTATCAGTATTTCTGTAAATTGATGTGGCTCTCTGAAAATTTGCCGGATGTTTTCGAGGCACAACAATACTGCCCATAAAGCGCCAATGTAAACTGAGATTTTTGGATATAAATGTGAACTTTATCGAACAAAACATACATGTATTGTGTAACATGAAGTCCTATGAGTGCCATCTGATGAAGATCATCAAAGGTTAGTGATTAATTTTATCTCTATTTCTGATTTTTGTGACTCCTCTCTTTGGCTGGAAAATTTCTGTGTCTGTTTTTGTGACTAGGCTCCGACCTAACATAATCATATGGTGTGCTTTCACTGTAAAGCTTTTTTGAAAAGGGACACAATGGGTAGATTAACAAGAAGTTTATCTTTAATTTGGTGTATTGCACTTGTGAATATAGGAAAGTTACATATTTCAAAAAAAATATTTATGAATTTCGCGCTCTGCCTTTTCAGCGGAATGTTGTCGAGGGGTTCCACCATATTAACTAGGCAAGTCAGTTACCAGTTAAGGATAGGCAGAATACTGCCCCCTTTGGAGGAATTGCGTGCCCATAGTAAACTGAAAAAAAATCTGTCCAAAATTGCTAATATATGCATATAATAATTATTATTGGATAGAAAACACTCTAAAGCTTCTAAAACCGTTTGAATTATGTCTGTAAGTATAGCAGAACTCACAGGGCAACTTTGACGTCATCGCCCCCACCCTTCCCAACCAGCTATGGATCTGGAGACACTTTCTATGTCTTCCACTAGATGTCCTCATTCAGTACAGCGTTTAATTGTGCAAATCCCGCGGGTTTTGACCCTTTGGCAGGCAAAAGACTGAGTGTCGCGAGAAAATACCAAGTCAGGAGAGCGCACATTTTGGAGAGACGTCCTTTCGTTCCAGATCACCTGCGGAGAAGCACGTTCGTCCGAGAGATTAGATAATTGTTTTGTACGTTTAGAACATCCTAAAGCTTGATTCTGCACTTAGTTTGACCAGTTTAGTCGACATATAATATGTAATTTTGAAGTTCTGATGCGCAACTGTTCGTGACCAGAAGTAATTTTTGGTAGTATTTCAGCTGGAACTTGCAGCATATGCTAATACCAAGACACACAACTTGAAACCAAACGATGCTTTGGGTAAGTATGACTTCTTCCACTACATTCTGATCGAAGACCATCAAAGGTAAGGGAATATTTATGTTGTAATTTCGTGTTTCTGTTGACTCCAACATAGCGGAGAAATATTGCTTATGTCTGAGCGCCGTCTCAGATTATTGAAAAATGAACGATTTCTGTAACGTTAAAAATAAATGTGACAAAGCGATTGCATTAAGAAGCAGTGTATCTTTCTAACTATATGTAGAACATGTATATTTAGTCAAAGTTTATGATGTGTATTGGCATTATCTGGCGGAGTTATCTATCATTTCTCCGGACATTTTTTAGCATTTTCTCAACATGGCGTCAATGTAAACGGTGATTTATGGATATAAATAGCATATTATTGAAAAAAACATAAATGTTCTGTGTAACATGTCCTATTACTGTCATCTGATGAAGATTTTCAAAAGGTTAGTGAATTATTTTTCTTTTAATCCTGCGGTTGTGATTGCATCTTTTGTTCGACAAAATGGCTGTATATCGGCTGTGTCTTTGGTGGTGGTTTGACATAAATATGTGCTATGTTTTCGCCATAAAACATTTGAGAAATCTGACTCGCTGGGTAGATGAACAAGGTGTTTATCTTTCATTTGAGCTATTGGACTTGTTAATGTGTGGAGGTTAAATATTTCTAAGAATATTTTTGCATTCTGTGTGCCATCTTTTGAGTTGAGCGTGGGGGGGGGGTGCCCTTGGGGAACGTGGGAGCGTGAACAAGTTAAGAACAAATTCTTATTTTCAATGACGGTCTAGGAACAGTGGGTTGCCTTGTTCAGGGGCAGAACAACAGATTTTTACCTTGTCAGCTCAGGGATTAAATCTTGCAACCTTTCGGTTACTAGTCCAACGCTCTAACCACAAGGTTACCTGCCGCCCCCTAATCTAAGTTTATCATTTTAAAAGGCAAATTGATCATAAGAAAACCCTTTTGCAATTATGTTAGCACAGCTGAAAAATATCGTTCTGATTAAAGAAGCAACAAAACTGGTACCTCTGTTCAATTTGATGTTATTTGAATGGACAACAAATGTGCTTTTCTTTCAAAAACAAGGACATTTCTAAGTGACCACAAACTTTTGAACGGTAGTGTATATTTTTGTCAAGTTTCTTAAACGTGTTGAGAATGTTCCTTGGGGGAAGGCAAAATAACAATTGGATGACCATGCTCTCACCAAGCTCTAACAAACATATCGTTCTCAGAACGTTATGTGCTAGCTGACACACACACACACACACACACACACACACACACACACACACACACACACATAAAACTGCCTGCAGGCACCCCAACACCCATCCCCTCCAGTACCCTCCACTCCAGACCACCCAGAAACCTCAGAGATCTTGTAAAATGTTGGTCAAGAATAGTTACACACAACTTACACACACACACATATATTTTCTCTCATCTCTTTTCCATGCAACACACATTTAATAGAACACACCATCTTCCCAGGTACACACACACACACACACACACACACACACACACACATACTGAAGTGTTGAATATCAGAGCAGGTTTTGGGATAACAGACAGGAGTATAGTAGAGGAATTATAGTAGAGGAATGAAGAAATGGAGAGGTTGAGTCAGAGAGACCAACGGAGGGGTGAAAAGAGGACAAACTCTTCCTGGTTTCAGCCCAAGTCTTCCTCCTCGTCTTCTTTGCTGGAAGAGAAAGATGCAGCTGTGTTTAATGTAGCAGCTAGAGACACTTTGGTCCTCCAGTATGACACATAGATAACAACTGTTAGGTCTGAATGAAGCCTTTGTATACAGATAGACCCTGTGATATGGGACTCACCTAAATAGGATTACAGACTCTGAGACTAAACTCAAATATGGACAGAACTGTCTCTATATGTGTGAGAAAATAAAGAACCAGAGAGAGAATGAGGAGGATGGAGAGACAGAGGCAGAGAAAGAAAGGATGGAATGAGAAAGAGAGGGAGAGAGAGAGAGAGAGAGAGAGATGGAGGGAGATACAGTAGAGAGAGAGAGAGAGAGAGGGAGAGAGATTGAGGAAGGGAGATACAGTGAGAGAGAGAGACAGAGACAGAGAGAGAAAGAAAGAGGGAGGGAGAGGGAGAGAGACAGACAGACAGACACACAGACAGACACACAGAGAGAGAGAGAGACAGAGAGAGAGATAGAGAGCTCACGTGAGAGACAGAGAGGGAGAGAGTGCACGAGAGAAACAGAGAGAGAGAGAGACACAGAGAGATTGAGAGAGAGAGAGAGATTGAGGAAGGGAGATACAGTAAGAGAGAGAGAGAGCGAGAGAGAGAGACACACAGAGAGAGAGAGAGAGAGAGAGAGAGAGCACGAGAGAGACAGAGAGAGAGAGAGAGCACGAGAGAGACAGAGAGAGAGAGAGAGACAGAGAGAGAGAGACACACAGAGAGAGACACAGAGAGAGAGAGAGAGAGACACAGAGAGAGAGAGAGAGAGAGACACACAGAGAGAGAGAGAGACACAGAGAGACAGAGAGAGAGATCAAATCAGTCTTTACTGGGTGATCAACCGACAGAACTCCATGATGACTCATTATGTTTACATGCACATTAAGGCTCTAGCCTTTTGGGGGCCTTAAGCGAGATTTGGGTTCCCTAAGCGATGCCCACCATCAAGTGGGCAAACATTTTTAGTGGCCCCCCTCTTGATGGCTAGGAGAATTTTTTTTGTTTTAATAAAGTTTATTCTACACATTTTGCCATGGGGCGTAGAGAAAATGTTGCAGTTTTAAAGCTATTTTTCTGCATTTCTACACATTTTGCCCTGACTTATGCCATGTTAATGATATCTGAGTGAGAGTGACTAACAAAATCAATGGAGGCACCCTGAAGGTCAGTGCCTCTGGGTCCAGTCCAGGGTGTGTCGAACTCATTCCATGACAGTCACTCAATTAGCCATGTCAGCTAAACATTTTTAGATTGATAAGTTAGTCTAGTCCACATGTCAACTCATTCCACCGAGGGCCTAGTGTCTGCAGGATTTTGCTCCACCCTTGATTGATGAATTAAGGTACTAATTAGTAAGGAACTCCCCTGGTTGTCTAGGTCTTAATTGAAAGGAAAAACCAAAATCCTGCAGACACTAGGCCCTCGGTGGAATGAGTTGACATGTGGACTAGACTAACTTATCAATCTAAAAATGTTTAGCTGACATGGCTAATTGAGTGACTGTCAGTGACTGACAAAACAAGAGAAAAACTGCAGATGCACATCCAAATTTCTAACTTGCAACTTGTGTATTCTACTATTGTAAGTTGAGACCCCGTCTGAGTAAAAAAAAAAAAAAAAAAGCATTATTATTATTTATTCATGTTGTTGAAAGTTCAACAGGTTCACTCCACAGCACAGATACTGAACTAAACAGCATGACATGAGCACAAGACTGTAAGGCCCAGATTCAATCTGATCGCGGGTGATAGGCATTGCGGCCTTAAAAGGTCATTTCCGAATGTTCTTTATTGAACCTTTATTTAACATATGTCGATTGAGCCGACATATGCAGTGTTTACCGTGAACGTGATCTCCGCAAACATTGAATCCCGGCTTAAGTTGCTCTGGATAAGAGCATCTGCTCAAATGACTCATGTAATGTAAAATGAGAAGAGAGGAGGCAGGAAAAAGAGACAAACAGCAAGACAGAAAGAGTAACATAGAGAGGGAGAAAGAGACAAACAGCAAGATAGACAGAGTAACATAGAGAGGGAGAAAGAGACAAACAGTAAAGATAGACAGAGTAACATAGAGAGGGAGAAAGAGACAAACCGTAAAGATAGACAGAGTAACATAGAGAGGGAGAAAGAGACTAACCGTAATGTGAGCGTACCAAGTAATTAGGCGTCACTCTAAAGCGGGAAGGTGGAATAAACGAGTCAGGAAAAAGGTTTTTCTGATTGAACACGGTTCTCTATTGAGAGTATTTTGTCAACAAAAACATTCAAACATAATCAATGAAAAATCTTCCAAGGAAAAACACACATCTTCTTCTCCAGATGAAACAAGAACACAATAGGATAATCTTTAAACTACAACAAACATAAATCACGGTTTTGTCACCGTCTTAGTGGTTCTTTCAGCACAGCTTCTCTCTCTCGGTGGCCATCTTCCAGAGATAGTTTCCCCTCTCCCTTCTGGTTCCATTCTCTCTTTTATAGGGGAAGGAGAGTATCTCATTAGTACCGTCAGCTGTGCTTAATTGACTCTGGTTACCTTGTCTCCCAGGCTCTGTTGGGCAACTATCCATGAGCCCAGCCTGCCCTCTAGTGGTCCGTCCACAGTAAAGATAGACAGAGTAACATAGAGAGGGAGAAAGAGACAAACCGTAAAGATAGACAGAGTAACATAGAGAGGGAGAAAGAGACAAACCGTAAAGATAGACAGAGTAACATAGAGAGGGAGAAAGAGACAAACCGTAAAGATAGACAGAGTAACATAGAGAGGGAGAAAGAGACAAACAGTAAAGACAGACATCTAAAATGAAGGTGGGATTTAGTGCCTGTATTTGATTACTGACTCTCTCTCTCTCTCTCTCTCCCTCTCTACAGTGATCAGGGCAGTTTATGCTGGAGACGGTGATGTCATTGCTGGACGTGCAGTCTGATTGGCTCTGGGGGGGGGGGGGATTGATGTGATTTGATTGGCTGTGGTGGTTTATGGTTTGGGGAATGGAGAATACGGAAAACATCATACAACTGTCTGGCCAATGGACTGGCAGTACAACAGATGTTAATTTTTACTAACACACAAACATTCAGATACACAACAATAACACAACACACACGTAAAGTTAGCTAACACCCAGTGTTGCCAAAGCCAACTTAGATGACCCCGGGGAACCCCATAGACAAGGTGGAAAAATGCAGATACACAACATACACACGTAAAGTTAGCTAACACCCAGTGTTGCTAACACCAACTTAGATGACCCCGGGGAACCCCATAGACAAGGTGGAGACAGCTCTTTCCAGACGCTCTACTGCTTCCCACTGTCCACATATACAGGCTGTTAGTGTGGTACTGCATAGCTCAGCTAATGTCTGACGTATGGGTCAGTACAGACAAGGTATCTGACACTTTACATCTGACACCTGTTACCCTTCTACCACAACTACAGCACATCTGACAGTAGTGTTATATCTCTCTCTCCCCCTCTCCTGCATATCTTAGCTTTGTGAGGGACAGTATCATACTCCTACATAGTTTAGGTAGTATCGATTCAATAGTTTCCTGCTGCATAACTCATGTTTATAGTGTGTGTGTGTGTGTGGTGTGAGTGTTTTTGGTTCTCACACTAGTTCTTCTATCTGTTCCATTTCTATGGTCTGGCAGTAGGACACATTTTCATAGTTGCACTTTCTGACTGACAGTAATTTACTCTTGCATAGCTGAGCTTTATGTGTGACAATAGTTTGTGTCTGCATTGCTCCTGTTCTATCACATGAGCTTATAACAGTAGTTAGCTCTGTAATATCTAAGCTTAATTCCTGGCAGACTGTTTTTTTGGCTCTGACAGAGGTTCTACCTACATATGAATCTGTGGCTATGTACTGGGAGGCTGGGAGACTGGTTGCGTGTGAGTGTGTGAGTTTGTGAGTGGGAGTGGGAGCTAACTAATCTGACTTAATTACTTAAGGCTGAGGATCAAAGCCAGCATGCTGCCAGTCTAGTAAACTTTACAGACAAACAATGCTATATGGGACACTGTGTGTGTGTGTGTGTGTGTGTGTGTGTGTGTGTGTGTGTGTGTGTGTGTGTGTGTGTGTGTGTGTGTGTGTGTGTGAGAGAGATGGAACAACAGGAGGAGAGAGGGAACAGCAGGAGGAGAGAGGGAACAACAGGAGGAGAGAGGGAACAGCAGGAGGAGAGAGGGAACAGCAGGAGGAGAGATGGAACAGCAGGAGGAGAGAGGGGACTGCAGGAGGAGAGAGGGAACAACAGGAGAAGAGAGGGAACAACAAGAGGAGAGAGGGAACTGCAGGAGGAGAAGAGGAACAACAGAGGAGAGAGGGAACAACAGGAGAAGAGAGAGGGAACAACAAGAGGAGAGAGGGAACAACAGGAGGAGAGAGGGAACAGCAGGAGGAGAAAGAGAACAGCAGGAGGAGAGAGGGAATAGCAGGAGGAGAGAGGGAACAACAGGAGGAGAGAGGGAACTGCAGGAGGAGAGAGGGAACTGCAGGAGGAGAGAGGGAACAACAAGAGGAGAGAGGGAACAACAGGAGAAGAGAGGGAACAACAAGAGGAGAGAGGGAACAACAGGAGGAGAGAGGGAACAGCAGGAGGAGAAAGAGAACAGCAGGAGGAGAGAGGGAACAGCAGGAGGAGACAGGGAACAGCAGGAGGAGAAAGAGAACAGCAGGAGGAGAGAGGGTACAGCAGGAGGAGAGAGCGGACAACAGGAGGAGAGAGGGAACTGCAGGAGGAGAGAGGGAACTGCAGGAGGAGAGAGGGAACTGCAGGAGGAGAGAGGGAACAACAAGAGGAGAGAGGGAACAACAGGAGAAGAGAGGGAACAACAAGAGGAGAGAGGGAACAACAGGAGGAGAGAGGGAACAGCAGGAGGAGAAAGAGAACAGCAGGAGGAGAGAGGGAACAGCAGGAGGAGAGAGGGAACAACAGGAGGAGAGAGGGAACAACCAAGAGGAGAGAGGGAACAACAGGAGGAGAGAGGGAACAGCAGGAGAAGACAGGGAACAGCAGGAGGAGAGAGGGAACAGCAGGAGGAGGAAGAGAACAGCAGGAGGAGAGAGGGAACAGCAGGAGGAGAGAGGGAACATCAGGAGGAGAGAGGGAACTGCAGGAGGAGAAAGAGAACAGCAGGAGGAGAGAGGGAACAGCAGGAGAAGACAGGGAACAACAGGAGGAGAGAGGGAACAGCAGGAGGAGAAAGAGAACAGCAGGAGGAGAGAGGGAACAGCAGGAGGAGAGAGGGAACATCAGGAGGAGAGAGGGAACAGCAGGAGGAGAAAGAGAACAGCAGGAGGAGAGAGGGAACAGCAGGAGGAGAGAGGGAACAACAGGAGAAGACAGGGAACAGCAGGAGGAGAGAGGGAAAAGCAGGAGGAGAGAGGGAACAGCAGGAGGAGAGAGGGAACAACAGGAGGAGAGGGGGAACAACGGGAGAAGAGAGGGAACAGCAGGAGGAGAGAGGGAACAGCAGGAGGAGAGAGGGAACAGCAGGAGGAGAGAGGGGGCAACAGGAGGAGATTGAACAGCAGGAGGAGAGTGGGATCAACAGGAGGAGAGAGGGAACCGCAGGAGGAGAGAGGGAACAGCAGGAGGGGAGAGGGAACAACAGGAGGAGAGAGGGAACAACAGGCCTAGAAAATGGAAAAAGGGAGGCATAGTTCCTTATCCACAAACAACAGAGTAGAATGAAGTTGATCTACCGAACAACTAGAGTAGGATGAAGTTGATCTAGCTAACAACTGCAGTAGGATGAATGTGAGCTACTTATCAATTATAGTAGGATGAAGTTGATCTACCTAACAACTACAGTAGGGTGAAGTTTATCTACCTAACAACTAGAGTAAGATGACATTGATCTACCTAACAACTACAGTAGGGTGAAGTTTATCTACCTAACAACTCGAGTAGGATGAAGTTGCTCTACCTAACAACTAGAGTAGGATGAAGTTGATCTACCTAACAACCACAGTAGAATGAAGTTGATCTACCTAACAACTAGTGTAGGATCAAGTTGATCTTCCTAACAACTAGTGTAGGATGAAGTTGATCTACCTAGCAACTAGAGTAGGATGAAGTTGATCTACCTAACAACTAGTGTAGGATCAAGTTGATCTTCCTAACAACTAGTGTAGGATCAAGTTGATCTTCCTAACAACTAGAGTAGGATGAAGTTGATCTACCTAGCAACTACAGTAGGATGAAGGTGATCTACCTAACAACTGGAGTAGAATGATGTTGATCCAGCAACAACTAGAGTAGGATGACGTTGATCTACCTAACAACTGGAGTAGAATGATGTTGATCCAGCAACAACTAGAGTAGGATGACGTTGATCTACCTAACAATGGAGTAGGATGAAGATGATCAAACTAAAAACTACAGTAGGATGAAGTTGATCTACCTAACAACTACAGTAGGATGAAGTTGATCTACCTAACAACTAGAGTAGGATGACGTTGATCTACCTGACAACAACAGTAGTTTGCATTTGATCTTCCTAACAACTACAGTAGGATCAAGTTGATCTACCTAACAACTAGAGTAGGATGAAGGTGATCGACCTAACAACTACAGTAGTTTGAATTTGATCTTCCTAACAACTACAGTAGGATCAAGTTGATCTACCTAACAACTAGAGTAGGATGAAGGTGATCGACCTAACAACTACAGTAGTTTGAATTTGATCTTCCTAACAACTACAGTAGGATGAAGTTGATCTACCTAACAACTAGAGTAGGATGACGTTGATCTACCTGACAACAACAGTAGTTTGAATTTGATCTTCCTAACAACTACAGTAGGATCAAGTTGATCTACCTAACAACTAGAGTAGGATGAAGGTGATCGACCTAACAACTACAGTAGTTTGAATTTGATCTTCCTAACAACTACAGTAGGATGAAGTTGATCTACCTAACAACTACAGTAGGATGAAGTTGATCTACCTAACAACTACAGTAGGATGAAGTTGATCTACCTGACAACATTTACATTTAAGTCATTTAGCAGACGCTCTTATCCAGAGCGACTTACAAATTGGTGCTTTCACCTTATGACATCCAGTGGAACAGCCACTTTACAATAGTGCATCTAGGTCTTTTAAGGGGGGGGGGGTGAGAAGGATTACTTTATCCTATCCTAGGTATTCCTTAAAGAGGTGGGGTTTCAGGTGTCTCCGGAAGGTGGTGATTGACTCCGCTGTCCTGGCGTCGTGAGGGAGTTTGTTCCACCATTGGGGGGCCAGAGCAGCGAACAGTTTTGACTGGGCTGAGCGGGAACTGTACTTCCTCAGTGGTAGGGAGGCGAGCAGGCCAGAGGTGGATGAACGCAGTGCCCTTGTTTGGGTGTAGGGCCTGATCAGAGCCTGGAGGTACTGAGGTGCCGTTCCCCTCACAGCTCCGTAGGCAAGCACCATGGTCTTGTAGCGGATGCGAGCTTCAACTGGAAGCCAGTGGAGAGAGCGGAGGAGCGGGGTGACGTGAGAGAACTTGGGAAGGTTGAACACCAGACGGGCTGCGGCGTTCTGGATGAGTTGTAGGGGTTTAATGGCACAGGCAGGGAGCCCAGCCAACAGCGAGTTGCAGTAATGCAGTAATCCAGACGGGAGAGGGTAGTTTGAATTTGATCTTCCTAACAACTACAGTAGGATGAATTTGTTCTTGTTCTGACTTGCCTGGTTAAATAAAGGTAATTAAAAAAAAAAATAGTCTAGCTGACCCACAGCATTTGGAAGACTGAATTAATGACGCACTGGCGCAATCCTGTGGATGTTGAGTGAACTACATCCACAACTCTCAACCAGGTGACCAGAGACCACTAGGTGGCCTCAGAGAGCTTTAAAGTGGTCTCCAGTACTGATTCAGTATCACACCGAAGTTAAACGTATTTATGACAGTTAGATGGAGACAGACAGACTGACGGAGACACAGTGTGTGTGTGTGTGTGTGTGTGTGTGGGGAATCTATGACTATGTACAGACACAGTGATCATATTGCTATTGAGAAAGGCCGCCATAGGCAGACCTGGCTCTCAAGAGAAGACAGGCTATGTGCACACTGAGCTGGTAACTGAGCTGCGCTTCCTAACCTCCTGCCAAATATATTACCATATTAGAGACACATATTTCCCTCAGATTACACAATTACGCTATTGTTACAACACTGTATATAGACATAATATGACATTTGAAACGTCTTTATTCTTTTGGAACTTCTGTGAGTGTAATGTTTACTGTTGATTTTTTATTGTTTATTTCACTTTTGTTTATTATCTATTTCACTTGTTTTGGCAATGTTTTCATATGTTTCCCATGCCAATAAAGCCCTTAAATTGAATTGAGAGAAAGAAAGAGACAGATATATAATTGAGAGAGAGATTTAATTGAGAGAGAGAGAAAAAATTAATTGAGAGAGAGAAAGAGAGAGAGAGAAGAGAGAGAGAGAGAGAGAGAAGAGAGAGAGAGAGAGAGAGAGAGAGAGAGAGAGAGAGAGAGAGAGAGAGAGAGAGAGAGAGAGAAAGAAGAGAGAGAGAGAGAGAGAGAGAGAGAGAGAGAGAGAGAGAGAGAGAGAGAGAGAGAAAGTCGTTTGGGGTTTTCAAAATGCGAACCAGGCGCGCGCTGAGAGAGAAGTCAAGTTGAGGGACGCGCGAGGGAAGGAAGGTTTCCTCGCGCTCGAATAAAAGCGCTATTGATTGTTGCTTTGGAGTAAAACTCCACTATTCAGAGAGGGATACAATCGCTATAAATGAGGGGAAACGACGAAAAAGATGGATATAACCAACCAGAAGTGTGAAAATTGAAACAGAAAAGTTGTCAAGAAAACCCAAACATTAATTTACCTCAAACTGTTTGGTTGAAAGATGAATATGGGTACTTTTTTCAGATAATTTTTGGAGCGTCGAGCCAGGAGGAACATTCAGCAATAGACAAGTAGACTATCTGACTGATAGTTAGGTCTATGGGTTTTTCTTTATTGGAAGCAATTAAACATGCATTTGAGAATCTGTTACGCTTTAGTGAAGGTTTAACGACACTAAATTGGACTTTTCTTCGGGACAGGTGTTGGTTTTGAGCTTGAATCAGTTGTTTAGTTGTTTTTGACTAGTTGTTTAGACATTTGAGGTGTTAGTTGCGCACAGGTTAAGGTAATAATTTATGGCACATATTCCAGCCCACAAATATTTAGATAGTTTAGGCTACTGTTTGTCAAAAATAAAATAAACCTAGAACAACCTCTGTTTAATTCATTAAAAAGCTGTCAACATATCGTTAAACCTGATAGTGGTTACAGCAGCAGACAATAACTAAGTAGTCTGTTTTTCCCTGAATAATATGTGAAGCAGGGTTGTCGGAAGCAAAACAGCACGGTTACATTACAACCCGCCCAAGCAATACCAGTGGAACTGTGTTTTTACGGTTTTCACGGATCCCTGGGGAACACATTGAGTTGAAAGACTCGTGCCGGAGCACTGAATTTAAACGAACTCTAGGGAAATTAAAGCCCAAGTCCGGAACAGAAAGAGAGATAACACGAAGCCCTTCCATCCTTTACAACATGGAGCTGCACAAATACCTGCTACTCCTCAAGTTCATAGTTCTCCTCAAAGGTAAGTTTGTAACCAGTTGTCACGTTGTCTATCATCTCAACCTTTCTAGAGCTGTTTTTTTCTCACGAATACCTTTAAATCCTTGACCCTTTACAAAGTCACTTCAATGACAGCATTTTGAAAGTTTAAGTAGCCTATACAAACATGTTCATGAAAATGAGGCATTTTCTAGTTCGAGATTCATCCGTGTATTCGTTATCCCAATGGCATTGTAGGACCGACAACCTCTGCAGAGAAGTCTCTGGAACTTTATGGCACAGCCAGCTAATGCACCTACAGTACATCATAGGTCCTAGAACATAAACCCCGATCATGTAAACCAGTTGAAAGACCTCTATAACCACTACAGTGTGCAGGGTCATTCTCTATGCTGAGACTTGGCCCAGCTATTTACTGTGTGGGCATACAGCTGTTTCCCTGGTTCTCCCCTGCTGCTGCTCCCCTGTATGGTATGATATGGTAATCAGGTTACCTACTGGAGCTCCCTCAGTGGACTCACTCCTTATCTTCAAACAACCATGAATAATGAATCATGTGTTATATTTATACACAATATGGCTTTTCTCCAGGTCTCAAAGCTCAAAGAACTTGAAGTTTAAGTGATTCAACTAAACAACTGCAGGCATCATTCTCTAAGGTACAAAGTCTGAGGCAGGGATATTCAGAAAGCTATATAGCCTCCCTGTAGGCCTACATCATGTGAGAGATAATGCCCAGCCACTGCCATGGGGTCTAGACCTTTATGGCACAAGAGGTTTTCCACTTTCACCTCCACTTTTGGTTCAAAACCCATTTTGACTGCCACCTTAATCATTACATTGGTGGCAGAAGTGGGATTCTGCGGTCTGGCCTTTTTTGCCCTCCTGCGAGGTGTAACTGTACAGTATGGTAATGAACTTACATAGCTTCCTCAATGTGTAGGGCTTCTTCTCTCCTGCTGGTTGCTGGATCAAACCCCACCCCTCCCCTGAATTGCTACACTGGTGCCAGTGGGAGGGTTAGACCTAAATTCTATCAGTAATATCCATCTCTCCCAACCCCTGCATGTTACCTGTGCCATAACACACCTCACTCACTGACTCCTGTTAGACAGCAGGAGAGGAGAGAAAATACTATTATAGTTTCACCAGGAATGAGTGTTGACACAGTCGATAAGCAGGGAGTAAATTGCTACGTTACTGTGCAGTGAGTGGCCATGAAAGGAATGAAGATATGGTATTATTAGACAGGGCAGAATCACGGTAATCTATTGCAAGGCATGATACAGTAAAGCTAGACCCTGTAAGATTTCTCCATCCCACTCTAGTAGAGCAAGTTGAGCTCCATGATGATCCTAGACTGTTCAGACGTATGTCCACAGTGTATAACACTGTAATAAGTAGGCAGTAGACATCTTACTTAAAGGTGGGGTGTTTAGAAGTAGCTTTTTGGATCTATGAATCCATACACTGAGTGTACAAAACATTAAGAACACCAGCTCTTTCCATGATAGACTGACCAGGTGAATCCAGGTGAAAGTTATGATCCCTTATTGATTTCACCTGTTAAATCCACTTCAATCAGTGTAGATGAAGGGGAGGAGACAGGTTAAAAAATGATTTTTAGGCCTTGAGACAATTGAGACATGGATTGTGTATGTGTGCCATTCAGAGGGTGAGTGGGCAAGACAAAAGATTTAAGTGCCTTTGAACAGGGTATGGTAGTAGGTGCCAGGCACACCGGTTTGAGTGTCAAGAACTGCAATGATGCTGGGTTTTTCACACTCAACAGTTTCCTGTGTGTATCAAGAATGTTCCACCACCCAAAGGACATCGAGCCAATTTGACACAACTGTGGGAAGCATTGGAGTCAACATGACCAGCATCCCTGTGGAACACTTTCGACACCTTGTCCCGATGAATTGAGGCTGTTCTGAGGGAAAAAGGGGGGGCAACTCAATATTAGGAAGGTGTTCCTAATGTTTTGTACACTCAGTGTTATTTATAAACCTGGTTTACCTGTTCTGTATAGGATCCCTGTATGATGTCAAACATGATCTGAGTGAGACCATGTACCAGTCCAGCACAACACAACACTGCTGTCTGTTCAGGCCATGTACCAGTCCAGCACAACACAACACTGCTGTCTGTTTAGGCCATGTACCAGCCCAATACAACACAACACTGCTGTCTGTTCAGGCCATGTACCAGTCCAGCACAACACAACACTGCTGTCTGTTCAGGCCATGTACCAGTCCAGTACAACACCATACTGCTGTCTGTTCAGGCCATGTACCAGTCCAGTACAACACAACACTGCTGTCTGTTCAGGCCATGTACCAGTCCAGTACAACACCATACTGCTGTCTGTTCAGGCCATGTACCAGTCCAGTACAACACCATACTGCTGTCTGTTCAGGCCACGTTTGTCTCCTCCTGCTGATCCTGAGGAATGAATGAGGAAGGAATGCATTGAAGTCACCGTAGTCAGACGCTGTTTGTGGTTAGTCTGTACTACACTTCATTACCTGTTTGAGACATGCATGTATTGACTGTGTGTGTGTGATGTTGATGGTTTGAGCAGGCCTCCCCAGTGTGGTAACCAGGCATACCAGTACTGTTAGCTGCTCTGTTATGTTTTACTGAGATGTAGAACACAGGTGTGTGTATGGGGGGATAGCTGGGGAATTCCTTCTCTTCTCTCTCTCTCTCCTCTCCCCAGTCCTTCTCCTACACAATATATCTTCTCCCAATCTCTCTTTCTCCTCTCCTATCCTCTTCCCAGTCATTCTCTTCTTCCAAGTCCTTCTCTACACAATCTCTCTTCTCCCAATGTCTCTTTCTGTTTCTCTCATTGGTCCCTCTCTCTTTCCCTCCCTCTTGCTGTCCATTATATCTCTTTCCTTCTCTGTCTTCCTTTCTCACTCCCACTCTCTTCCACCCCCATACCGCACTAGGGACAGATAGAGATGGGAACAGAACATGATGGAGGTGAGTCAGAGAGCAAGAGAAATGGAGCGGGGGAGGGGTGGGGGGGGGGGGGGGGTAGAGCGAGAAGCCTTGTAATTCAATGAATACTAGAGAAACAGCCTACTGTGGTCATCATTGCACGGACTACCAGAGAGGACCAAAGTATAAGCCAAGAGGCCACTGCAGACATGTGAAGACAACAAGAGATGAAGAGGAGAGCAGATAAAGAAGTGGACAAGATAAAATGATGGGAGTGAGTGGTAGAAAGATTGGTAGATGGTATAAGTATAAAACGTGTGTGTGTGTGGGTGAGAGAGAGAGAAGCTGTGATAGAGAGACAGTGGTCCATTTGAAATGCCATAAATCAGAGCCACATGTAGTCTCCATACTTAACACACGTCTGTGGTCAGGCTGCCATTCATCAGTAACACACGTAACACTGTGCTGTCAACTCCACTGACCTGTCATCCCGAATACATACATCATTCAGTAGCAGTACACACACACACACACACACACACACACACACACACACACACACACACATACACACACACACACATAGCAGCAAGAGCATTGCGAGCCGATAGTGTGGTTGAATAGAGAGAGGAATCTGAATCTAGACGGGGTTTGGCTGCATAAATGTTTACAGTCAGTTGTCATGATGATCCATGGTCAGACAGGCTGTGGTACAGACCCATATAAACCAGCTGAAAATGGGAGTGGAGGAGCAGGAGAGGAGGAGGAGAGGGTGGTGTGGTGGTGAGGGTGAAGACCCGGGGAGGGGGTACAGGAGGAAGAGGATGAAAATGGGATGATTTGAGTGGAGAGTGGGGGTTAAGGTGGCGGCGGCGAAGGGGGGGGGGATAGGACAGAAGGGTGAAGTGGTCTTGGTGATGCGACGGACAGTCTTTGAAACATATGAGAGATGAGTGTGTGTGTGTGTGTGTCTGTGTGTGTGTGTGGGTGGGTGCGTGTGTGTGTGGGGGGTGGGTGTGTGGTGTGTATGTGTGTGTGTGGTGTGTGTGTGGGTGGGTGGGTGGGTGGGTGGGTGTGTGTGGGGGTGGGTGTGTGTGTGTGGGTGGGTGTGTATGCAAGACTTTGTGTGCTGGTGGTTTTTGGTAGCGTGTGTTGTTCACCAGTCTGCTGGTGAGTTCTGCACTGTAAAAAAGTCCAGTTGTTTCATCTAATTATTATGAAGTAACTGGTTCCACAGCCTTTTTAAGTTTAATACACTTTTCGATCAAAGTGTTACCTGAAATGAACACTTTTAGTTGGCCCAAACTTAGCTCCAATTTACGCAAAAACTTGCGCAAACATTCAGTCAACTTAAAATGATGTGTTTGCTGAAAATTTTGCATGTTCATTCAACTAGAAATGATTATTTGGGCATCTTAATTAAGAAGGTCTGTGCAACTGGTTACATTTAACATCCAATGTTTTAAACTTACATGATTACTTTGTGCCTGTTCATTTCTACAGTAATTCATATTCAACATGTCCTCAACTGGGGGTTGAACTCACAACCTTCTGGTTCACAGCATTCCATTTTCCTGCTCCTCCACCATGTCTGTGTCAGTGATCAGTTAACCTGACTACTCTCTCATCATTGATTTGAGTTACTTATTTCAGTAATAGTCTAATGTTGGCCTGCATAGTACTCATTTTTATGTTTCTCCTTAGTCGCTATGATAAATAAAATCATTTTACTTGGGTACTTTTAACAGAGCTGAGATTTACTTTGAAGTGCAAAGTGTAGCAATACAGATGAACTCAGTAATTGACATAGACACGGTGACATAGCAGGAAGCTTTGTGTCCTCAGTCCCAAGAGGTTGAGAGTTCAAAGTCCAGGTGAGGATGTGTTGAATAATCATTTCTGTAGAAATGATTATGCACAATGTAATCATGTGTGTCAGTTGAAAGTATTGTATGTTAAAAGCATCGTTTATGAAGGTATAACTAGTTTCAAAGCCTTTTTTAGTTAAGTCCAAATAATAATATCTAGATGAATGAACATGTGAGGTAAGTTGAGCAAACACATCATTTTAAGTTGACTACATTTTTGTGTACATTTTCAGAAGTTGGAGCTATGTTTTGGCCAACAAAAAATGTTAAGATAAGGTAGCACCTTGATCAAAAAGTTGAGTAAACTTAAAAAGGCTGTAGAACCAGTTACTTAAAGATGCACTGTAGTATATTGCAGCTATAAGCATTTTTTACAGTGTGTTGGTTAGGTCTGTATGTACCCTATGTTTGTGGTTCTAGCTTGGGTTAGGCCTGTAAGTACCCTATGTTTGTGGTTCTAGCCTGGGTTAGGCCTGTATGTACCCTATGTTTGTGGTTCTAGCTTGGGTTAGGTCTGTATGTACCCTATGCTTGGGGTTCTAGCCTGGGTTAGGTCTGTATGTACCCTATGTTTGGGGTTCTAGCCTGGGTTAGGCCTGTATGTACCCTATGTTTGTGGTTCTAGCCTGGGTTAGGCCTGTATGTACCCTATGTTTGGGGTTCTAGCCTGGGTTAGGCCTGTATGTACCCTATGTTTGGGGTTCTAGCCTGGGTTAGGTCTGTATGTACCCTATGCTTGGGGTTCTAGCCTGGGTTAGGCCTGTATGTACCCTATGTTTGGGGTTCTAGCCTGGGTTAGGCCTGTATGTACCCTATGTTTGGGGTTCTAGCCTGGGTTAGGCCTGTATGTACCCTATGCTTGGGGTTCTAGCCTGGGTTAGGCCTGTATGTACCCTATGTTTGGGGTTCTAGCCTGGGTTAGGCCTGTATGTACCCTATGTTTGTGGTTCTAGCCTGGGTTAGGCCTGTATGTACCCTATGTTTGGGGTTCTAGCCTGGGTTAGGTCTGTATGTACCCTATGTTTGGGGTTCTAGCCTGGGTTAGGCCTGTATGTACCCTATGTTTGTGGTTCTAGCCTGGGTTAGGCCTGTATGTACCCTATGTTTGGGGTTCTAGCTTGGGTTAGGTCTGTATGTACCCTATGTTTGTGGTTCTAGCCTGGGTTAGGCCTGTATGTACCCTATGTTTGTGGTTCTAGCTTGGGTTAGGCCTGTATGTACCCTATGTTTGTGGTTCTAGCCTGGGTTAGGCCTGTATGTACCCTATGTTTGTGGTTCTAGCTTGGGTTAGGTCTGTATGTACCCTATGCTTGGGGTTCTAGCCTGGGTTAGGCCTGTATGTACCCTATGTTTGGGGTTCTAGCCTGGGTTAGGCCTGTATGTACCCTATGTTTGTGGTTCTAGCCTGGGTTAGGCCTGTATGTACCCTATGTTTGGGGTTCTAGCCTGGGTTAGGTCTGTATGTACCCTATGTTTGGGGTTCTAGCCTGGGTTAGGCCTGTATGTACCCTATGTTTGTGGTTCTAGCCTGGGTTAGGCCTGTATGTACCCTATGTTTGGGGTTCTAGCCTGGGTTAGGTCTGTATGTACCCTATGTTTGTGGTTCTAGCCTGGGTTAGGCCTGTATGTACCCTATGTTTGGGGTTCTAGCTTGGGTTAGGTCTGTATGTACCCTATGTTTGGGGTTCTAGCCTGGGTTAGGCCTGTATGTACCCTATGTTTGGGGTTCTAGCCTGGGTTAGGCCTGTATGTACCCTATGTTTGCGGTTCTAGCCTGGGTTAGGCCTGTATGTACCCTATGTTTGGGGTTCTAGCCTGGGTTAGGCCTGTATGTACCCTATGTTTGGGGTTCTAGCCTGGGTTAGGCCTGTATGTACCCTATGTTTGGGGTTCTAGCCTGGGTTAGGCCTGTATGTACCCTATGTTTGGGGTTCTAGCCTGGGTTAGGCCTGTATGTACCCTATGTTTGGGGTTCTAGCCTGGGTTAGGTCTGTATGTACCCTATGTTTGGGGTTCTAGCCTGGGTTAGGTCTGTATGTACCCTATGTTTGGGGTTCTAGCCTGGGTTAGGTCTGTATGTACCCTATGTTTGGGGTTCTAGCTTGGGTTAGGCCTGTATGTACCCTATGTTTGTGGTTCTAGCTTGGGTTAGGTCTGTATGTACCCTATGTTTGTGGTTCTAGCCTGGGTTAGGCCTGTATGTACCCTATGTTTGGGGTTCTAGCCTGGGTTAGGCCTGTATGTACCCTATGTTTGGGGTTCTAGCCTGGGTTAGGCCTGTATGTACCCTATGCTTGGGGTTCTAGCCTGGGTTAGGCCTGTATGTACCCTATGTTTGGGGTTCTAGCCTGGGTTAGGCCTGTATGTACCCTATGTTTGGGGTTCTAGCCTGGGTTAGGTCTGTATGTACCCTATGTTTGGGGTTCTAGCTTGGGTTAGGCCTGTATGTACCCTATGTTTGTGGTTCTAGCTTGGGTTAGGTCTGTATGTACCCTATGTTAGTGTTTCTAGCCTGGGTTAGGCCTGTATGTACCCTATGTTTGGGGTTCTAGCCTGGGTTAGGCCTGTATGTACCCTATGTTTGGGGTTCTAGCCTGGGTTAGGCCTGTATGTACCCTATGCTTGGGGTTCTAGCCTGGGTTAGGCCTGTATGTACCCTATGCTTGGGGTTCTAGCCTGGGTTAGGCCTGTATGTACCCTATGTTTGGGGTTCTAGCCTGGGTTAGGTCTGTATGTACCCTATGTTTGGGGTTCTAGCCTGGGTTAGGCCTGTATGTACCCTATGTTTGGGGTTCTAGCCTGGGTTAGGCCTGTATGTACCCTATGTTTGGGGTTCTAGCCTGGGTTAGGTCTGTATGTACCCTATGTTTGGGGTTCTAGCCTGGGTTAGGCCTGTATGTACCCTATGTTTGGGGTTCTAGCCTGGGTTAGGCCTGTATGTACCCTATGCTTGGGGTTCTAGCCTGGGTTAGGCCTGTATGTACCCTATGCTTGGGGTTCTAGCCTGGGTTAGGCCTGTATGTACCCTATGTTTGGGGTTCTAGCCTGGGTTAGGCCTGTATGTACCCTATGCTTGGGGTTCTAGCCTGGGTTAGGCCTGTATGTACCCTATGCTTGGGGTTCTAGCCTGGGTTAGGTCTGTATGTACCCTATGTTTGGGGTTCTAGCCTGGGTTAGGCCTGTATGTACCCTATGTTTGGGGTTCTAGCCTGGGTTAGGTCTGTATGTACCCTATGTTTGGGGTTCTACCCTGGGTTAGGTCTGTATGTACCCTATGCTTGGGGTTCTAGCCTGGGTTAGGCCTGTATGTACCCTATGTTTGGGGTTCTAGCCTGGGTTAGGCCTGTATGTACCCTATGTTTGGGGTTCTAGCCTGGGTTAGGCCTGTATGTACCCTATGCTTGGGGTTCTAGCCTGGGTTAGGCCTGTATGTACCCTATGCTTGGGGTTCTAGCCTGGGTTAGGCCTGTATGTACCCTATGTTTGGGGTTCTAGCCTGGGTTAGGCCTGTATGTACCCTATGTTTGGGGTTCTAGCCTGGGTTAGGCCTGTATGTACCCTATGCTTGGGGTTCTAGCCTGGGTTAGGCCTGTATGTACCCTATGCTTGGGGTTCTAGCCTGGGTTAGGCCTGTATGTACCCTATGCTTGGGGTTCTAGCCTGGGTTAGGCCTGTATGTACCCTATGCTTGGGGTTCTAGCCTGGGTTAGGCCTGTATGTACCCTATGCTTGGGGTTCTAGCCTGGGTTAGGCCTGTATGTACCCTATGTTTGGGGTTCTACCCTGGGTAACTGTTCGGTCTATTTTAGTGTGGCACAGGTCTGCTCTCTTTAAATTACATCATCATAAAGAGTGTAGTGTGGCTTTTATTTTGACAGTTGGCCTGTGTGTTTCCATGTCTGTTTTCTCAGTCACACACCTCCCCTGGGCGAGTCAATGAACTATCCTTCTTCCATTCCTTTGCTTGCACCGTCACTCTACCTCTTTCTCTCGTTCTTCTGTACCTCTTGCTTTCCCTCTTCTCTCTCTGTGTGTCTCTCTCTCTCTCTGTCTCTCACGTGCGTTCTCTATCTCTCTCTCTGTCTCTCTCCATCTCTCTCTCTCTCTCTCTCTCTCTCTCTCTCTCTCTCTCTCTCTCTCTCTCTCTCTCTCTCTCTCTCTCTGTATAAAGGGCAGGTTTGTATGATATAACAGGGAGCTACTATACTACATAGTTTTCATAACCCCCCTCCCTCTCTCCTCTTTCCCCCTAGACTGAACTCCCTTTTTTCTGCAAAGGTCATCTTTGGTCACTCTGTTTATCCTTCTTCCCTCCCCCCATCTCAATTCAATTCAATTTAAGGGCTTCATTGGAATGGGAAACATATGTTTACATTGCCAAAGCAAATGTAAACTCTCTCGCTCCCTCTCTCTTTCACTCTCTTCATTTCCCTCACCCCAAACCCCCCTCTCTCCCCAACCCCTCTCTCCCCCACAACCCCCCTCTCAACCCCAGCCCCTCTCTCCCCACAACCCAGCCCTCCTTGCAACGCCCCTCTTTCCTCTCAACCCCAGTCCCTCTCTCCTCACAACCCCAGTCCATCTCTCCTCCTCACAACCCCAGCCCCTCTCTCCTCACAACCCCAGCCCCTCTCTCCTCACAACCCCAGCCCCTCTCTCCTCTCTCCTCACAACCCGAGTCCCTCTCTCCTCACAACCCCAGCCCCTCTCTCCTCTCTCCTCACAACCCCAGTCCCTCTCTCCTCACAACCCCAGCCCCTCTCTCCTCACAACCCCAGCCCCTCTCTCCTCTCTCCTCACAACCCCAGTCCCTCTCTCCTCACAACCCCAGCCCCTCTCTCCTCACAACACCAGCCCCTCTTTCCTCTCAACCCCAGCCCCTCTCTCCTCACAACCCCAGCCCCTCTCTCCTCACAACCCCAGCCCCTCTCTCCTCTCTCCTCACAACCCCAGCCCCTCTCTCCTCTCAACCCCAGCCCCTCTTTCCTCTCAACCCCAGCCCCTCTCTCAACCTCTCTCTCTCACAACCCCAGCCCCTCTCTCGTCACAACCCCAGCCCCTCTCTCCTCTCTCTCTCACAACCCCAGCCCCTCTCTCCTCTCTCTTTCTCACAACCCCAGCCCCTCTCTCCCTCCTCAACCCCAGCCCCTCTTTCCTCTCAACCTCAGCCCCTCTCTCCTCTCTCCTCACAACCCCAGCCCCTCTCTCCTCACAACCCCAGCCCCTCTTTCCTCTCAACCTCAGCCCCTCTCTCCTCCCTCTCCCTCACAACCCCAGCCCCTCTCCCTCCCAGCCCCTCTCTCCCTCCCACAACCCCAGCCCCTCTCTCCTCACAACCCCAGCCCCTCTTTCCTCTCAACCCCAGCCCCTCTCTCCTCCTCTCTCTCTCACAACCCCAGCCCCTCTTTCCTCTCAACCCCAGCCCCTCTCCTCTCTCACAACCCCAGCCCCTCTCTCCTCACAACCCCAGCCTCTCTTTCCTCTCAACCTCAGCCCCTCTCTCCTCTCTCCTCACAACCTCAGCCCCTCTCTCCTCTCTCCTCACAACCTCAGCCCCTCTTTCCTCACAACCTCAGCCCCTCTTTCCTCTCAACCTCAGCCCCTCTCTCCTCACAACCCCAGCCTCTCTTTCCTCTCAACCTCAGCCCCTCTCTCCTCTCTCCTCACAACCCCAGCCCCTCTCTCCTCTCAACCCCAGCCCCTCTTTCCTCTCAACCCCAGCCCCTCTCTCCTCTCTCCTCACAACCCCAGCCCCTCTCTCTCCTCACAACCCCAGCCCCTCTCTCCTCTCTCCTCACAACCCCAGCCCCTCTCTCCTCACAACCCCAGCCCCTCTCTCCTCTCTCCTCACAACCCCAGCCCCTCTTTCCTCTCAACCCCCAGCCCCTCTCTCCTCACAACCCCAGCCCCTCTTTCCTCTCAACCCCAGCCCCTCTCTCCTCACAACCCCCTCTCTCCTCACAACCCCAGTCCCTCTCCCTCACAACCCCCCTCTCTCCCCTCACAACCCCAGTCCCTCTCTCCTCACAACCCCAGCCCCTCTTTCCTCTCAACCTCAGCCCCTCTCTCCTCTCTCCTCACAACCCTAGCCTCTCTCTCCTCTCACAACCCCAGCCCCTCTCTCCTCTCTCCTCACAACCCCAGCCCCTCTTTCCTCTCAACCCCAGCCCCTCTCTCCTCTCACAACCCCAGCCCCTCTTTCCTCTCAACCCCAGCCCCTCTCTCCTCACAACCCCAGCCCCTCTCTCCTCACAACCCCAGCCCCTCTCTTTCCTCTCAACCTCAGCCCCTCTCTCCTCTCCCCTCACAACCTCAGCCCCTCTCTCCTCTCTCCTCACAACCTCAGCCCCTCTTTCCTCTCAATCCCAGCCCCTCTCTCCTCACAACCCCAGCCCCTCTCTCCTCACAACCCCAGCCCCTCTTTCCTCTCAACCTCAGCCCTTTCTCTCTCCTCTCTCTCCTCACAACCTCAGCCCCTCTTTCCTCTCAACCTCAGCCCCTCTCTCCTCCTCAACCCCAGCCTCTCTTTCCTCTCAATCTCAGCCCCTCTCTCCTCTCTCCTCACAACCCCAGCCCCTCTCTCCTCTCAACCCCAGCCCCTCTTTCCTCCTCAACCCCAGCCCTCTCTCTCTCTCCTCTCTCCTCACAACCCCAGCCCCTCTCTCCTCTCTCTCTCACAACCCCAGCCCCTCTCTCCTCTCACAACCCCAGCCCCTCTCTCCTCTCTCCTCACAACCCCAGCCCCTCTTCAACCCCAGTCCTCCTCCTCTCAACCCCAGCCCTCTCTCCTCACAACCCCAGCCCCTCTTTCCTCTCAACCCCAGCCCCTCTCTCCTCACAACCCCCTCTCTCCTCACAACCCCAGTCCCTCTCTCCTCTCTCACAACCCCCTCTCCCTCACAACCCCAGTCCCTCTCTCCTCACAACCCCAGTCCCTCTCTCCTCACAACCCCAGCCCCTCTTTCCTCTCAACCCCAGCCCCTCTCTCCTCACAACCCCAGCCCCTCTCTCCTCACAACCCCAGCCTCTCTTTCCTCTCAACCTCAGCCCCTCTCTCCTCTCTCCTCACAACCCCAGCCCCTCTTTCCTCAACCCCAGTCCCTCTCTCCTCACAACCCCAGCCCCCTCTCCTCACAACCCCAGCCCCCTCTCCTCACAACACCAGCCCCTCTCTCCTCACAACCCCAGTCCCTCTCTCCTCACAACCCCAGTCCCTCTTTCCTCTCAACCCCAGTCCCTCTCTCCTCACAACCCCCCCCTCTCTCTCCCCTCAGTCCCTCTCTCCCAGCCCCTCTCTCCTCACAACCCCAGTCCCTCTCTCCTCACAACCCCAGCCCCTCTCTCCTCACACAACCCCAGTCCCTCTCCAGCCCCTCACAACCCCAGCCCCTCTTTCCTCTCTACCCCAGCCCCTCTCTCCTCTCCTCACAACCCCAGTCCCTCTCTCCTCACAACCCCAGTCCCTCTCTCCACACAACCCCAGTCCCTCTCTCCTCACAACCCCAGTCCCTCTCTCCTCACAACCCCAGCCCTCTCTCCTCACAACCCCAGTCCCTCTCTCCCCAGCCCCTCACCCCAACCCCAGTCCCTCTCTCCTCACAACCCCAGTCCCTCTCTCCTCACAACCCCAGTCCCTCTCTCCTCACAACCCCAGTCCCTCTCTCCTCACAACCCCAGTCCCTCTCTCCTCACAACACCTTTCTATAACCTTCTCTCTGTTGTAATGTTCCCTCAGGGTTGTGTGAGTGTTTCAACATCGATGTTAAGCGGCCTCGTATCTACACTGGTCCAGAGGAGGCCCTATTTGGTTTCTCTGTGCTACAGCATGACCATGCGGGGGACAAATCGTGAGTACCAACGTCTGTATGTGTGTGTGTTTGTCAAAGGTCAAAAAGGGGGTGCTTATATTTGTCCTGTTTCACTGCATGTACAAGTGGGTAGCCTGTATGAGTGTACAGGTTATTAATGCCGACCATGGAGCGATTAGGGTTCATTGCCTTGCTCAATGGCAGGCTACCTGCCGTCCTCCAGGCTACCTGCCGTCCTCCAGGCTACCTGCCGCCCTCCAGGCTACCTGCCGTCCTCCAGGCTACCTGCCGCCCTCCAGGCTACCTGCCGTCCTCCAGGCAACCTGCCGCCTCCAGGCTACCTGCCGTCCTCCAGGCTACCTGCCATCCTCCAGGCTACCTGCCGCCCTCCAGGCTACCTGCCGCCCTCCAGGCTACCTTCCGCCCTCCAGGCTACCTGCCGCCCTCCAGGCTACCTGCCGCCCTCCAGGCTACCTGCCGCCTTCAGGCTACCTGCCGCCTTAGAGGCTACCTGCCGTCCTCCAGGCTACCTGCCGCCCTCCAGGCTACCTGCCGCCCTCCAGGCTACCTGCCGTCCTCCAGGCTACCTGCCGCCCTCCAGGCTACCTGCCGCCCTCCAGGCTACCTGCCGCCTTCAGGCTACCTGCCGCCTTCCAGGCTACTGGCCGTCCTCCAGGCTACTGGCCGTCCTCCAGGCTACCTGCCGCCCTCCAGGCTACCTGCCGCCCTCCAGGCTACCTGCCGTCTTCCAGGCTACCTGCCGTCCTCCAGGCTACCTGCCGCCCTCCAGGCTACCTGCCGCCCTCCAGGCTACCTGCCATCCTCCAGGCTACCTGCCGCCCTCCAGGCTACCTGCCGTCCTCCAGGCTACCTGCCATCCTCCAGGCTATCAATTAGTGTATCTGTAGTAGGATGCATTGATAAAATCCTCACAACCTGATTGGCTGTGTGTGTGATTGTGATGCAGGATGCTGGTTGGTGCACCTTGGGATGGACCTTCCAATACCAGGAGAGGAGACGTGTACAAATGCATCGTGGGAGAGGAGAGGAGCTCCAACTGCACCAAAACCAACCTAGGTGAGAGACAACCACAGATCTAGGATCAGCTTACCCTCCGCTGATCCTAATCTTAACCATTAGGAGGAGAAACACTAAACTGACCATAGCTCAGCCTCTAGGGAATGTCATTAACCATCACTCTCCTCCCTCTCTGTCTCAGGTGAGAGCACGTTACAGAATGTATCTAGAAACCTGAAGAACTCTCATCTAGGAATGACCCTCAGTCCAGACTCACCTGATGGATTCCTGGTACGTTCTCTGTCCCATTGGCTGACTGGTTGACTGATTGATTGATGAATTGATTGAGTCAGTGGGCTAACATGGTCTTGAGTCTTGCAGACAACATGTGTTTGATCCTGGGTTACATATGGCTGTAGGAACTGAGTCAGTCCTGGAGGGATGTGGTGGGGGTGAGAGGAGGAGGTGGTGTGTTTGTTTGGTATGGACTTTTCAATGAGTCAGCTGGGGTTGGCCATGTTTAGAAGGAATTAACATTAGATGCCATGTCTGTGTGTGTTCAGAATCCCCACTCATTATAGGGCAGCTTTTCTTACCATACATTCAAGAGCACACATGCATACACACACACACACACACACACACACACACACACACACACTCTGGGCCACGTTGTCCTAGCAGAGTCTTCTGATCCAGGTATCTCCAGATCTCTATGGTTACAGAGGAATTACTGGGTGGCTGTGCCAGCAAGCAGCCACTCCTGTGTGTGTGTGTGTCTGCCAGCAGTTTGCAGCTACTCTAGGTGCAGAGTCAAACACAGTTCACTAATGCCAGGGCCAGCACACCCTGTTTTTGCGCGTGTGTGTATTTGAACCCCTGTGGTAGGGTCTAAAACAGGATCGGAATGCAGCTCCGGCCCTTTGTAATGACAGGCCTACCAAAAGCCATAGCAGCTCTCGCCCTCCTCTCCTTCTTTCCTTTCTCTCATCCCTCTCTCACCGTCCCTCCCTCTGTCTCTCTCTGTCTCTGTGTCTGTACTGTAGCTGTGCTGGGGCCTTTGGTAATGACAGGGTCATGTTTTCTCTTTCCTCCCTCTCTCACCGTCCCTCCCTCTGTCTCTCTCTGTCTCTGTGTCTGTACTGTAACTGTGCTGGGGCCTTTGGTAATGACAGGGTCATGTTTTCTCTCTCATCCCTCTCTCACCGTCCCTCCCTCTGTCTCTCTCTGTCTCTGTGTCTGTACTGTAGCTGTGCTGGGGCCTTTGGTAATGACAGGGTCATGTTTTCTCTCTCATCCCTCTCTCACCATCCCTCCCTCTGTCTCTCTCTGTCTCTGTGTCTGTACTGTAGCTGTGCTGGGGCCTTTGGTAATGACAGGGTCATGTTTTCTCTCTCATCCCTCTCTCACCGTCCCTCCCTCTGTCTCTCTCTGTCTCTGTGTCTGTACTGGAGCTGTGCTGGGGCCTTTGGTAATGACAGGGTCATGTTTTCTCTCTCATCCCTCTCTCACCATCCCTCCCTCTGTCTCTCTCTGTCTCTGTGTCTGTACTGTAGCTGTGCTGGGGCCTTTGGTAATGACAGGGTCATGTTTTCTCTCTCATCCCTCTCTCACCATCCCTCCCTCTGTCTCTCTCTGTCTCTGTGTCTGTACTGTAGCTGTGCTGGGGCCTTTGGTAATGACAGGGTCATGTTTTCTCTCTCATCCCTCTCTCACCGTCCCTCCCTCTGTCTCTGTGTCTGTACTGTAGCTGTGCTGGGGCCTTTGGTAATGACAGGGTCATGTTTTCTCTCTCATCCCTCTCTCACCATCCCTCCCTCTGTCTCTCTCTGTCTCTGTGTCTGTACTGTAGCTGTGCTGGGGCCTTTGGTAATGACAGGGTCATGTTTTCTCTCTCATCCCTCTCTCACCATCCCTCCCTCTGTCTCTCTCTGTCTCTGTGTCTGTACTGTAGCTGTGCTGGGGCCTTTGGTAATGACAGGGTCATGTTTTCTCTCTCATCCCTCTCTCACCGTCCCTCCCTCTGTCTCTCTCTGTCTCTGTGTCTGTACTGTAGCTGTGCTGGGGCCTTTGGTAATGACAGGGTCATGTTTTCTCTCTCATCCCTCTCTCACCGTCCCTCCCTCTGTCTCTCTCTGTCTCTGTGTCTGTACTGTAGCTGTGCTGGGGCCTTTGGTAATGACAGGGTCATGTTTTCTCTCACCATCCCTCCCCCTGTCTCTCTCTGTCTCTGTGTCTGTACTGTAGCTGTGCTGGGGCCTTTGGTAATGACAGGGTCATGTTTTCTCTCTCATCCCTCTCTCACCATCCCTCCCTCTGTCTCTCTCTGTCTCTGTGTCTGTACTGTAGCTGTGCTGGGGCCTTTGGTAATGACAGGGTCATGTTTTCTCTTTCCTCCCTCCCTCCTTCACTCTTTTCATTTTTATTTTGTCTCCTAGTGTGTATGAATGTTGTTCCTTTTATCCTAGCTCTCCTCTCTCCCCACACTCCTCCTTTCCCTTCCACTCTCTTTGGTTTTAAAGCCAAATAAATAGTATGCTTTGAAGACATCAATATTGTTATGTGACTGTTCTGCCTCACCTCATTCACTACAATTGGGATTAAATGGCTTTATTGGTCTGGTGTGTTCCAGCTCTGGTACAATACTCATGAAAACTGCCACCATGTCAACAACTTCTTCACCCCATCCATCGCTCTCTCTCTCTTCTCCCTCTCTTTCATTTCATATGTTCTCAAACCACAATTATATGCTTTTCCATGACATACCCCCCCTCGCTTATACCCAATTCTTCTCCTCATCTCTCTTTCATTCTCTCGCTCTCCCTCTCCCCACATCTCTCTCTATTACTCTCTCTCAGTCTCCCTTCTCTCTCTGACTCTCTCTTTCTCTCCCTCTCCCCACATCTCTCTCTATTTCTCTCTCTCAGTCTCCCTTCTCTCTCTGACTCTCTATTTCTCTCTCAGTCTCCCTTCTCTCTCTGACTCTCTCTTTCTCTCTCAGTCTCCCTTCTCTCTCTGACTCTCTCTTTCTCTCTCAGTCTCCCTTCTCTCTCTGACTCTCTCTTTCTCTCTCAGGCCCCCGTCTCTCTCTCTTTCTTTTTCTCTCTCTCTATCTCTCTCGCTCTCAGTTCCACCTTTCTCTTTCTCTCTCTATCTCTCTCGCTCTCAGTTCCCCCCTCTCTCTCTTTCTTTCTCTCTCTTTCTCAGCCCCCCTTTTGTCTCAGCCCCTCCTCAATTAAATGTAATTTCAAAGAGCTTTATTGGTATGGGAAACATATGTTTACATTGCCAAAGCAAGTGAAATATATAATAAACAAAAGTGAAATAAACAATAAAAAATGACACTCACAAAAGTTCCCATGGCTATATACCGTGTTGTAGCGATGGGCAAATAGTTAAAGTACAAAAGGGAAAATAAATCAACTTAAATATGAGTTGTATTTACGATGGTGTTTGTTTTTCATTGGTTGCCCTTTTCTTGTGGCAACAGGTCACATATCTTTCTGCTGTGATGGCAGACTGTGGAATTTCACCCAGTAGATATGGAAGTTTATCAAAATTGGAGTTGTTTTCAAATTCTTTGTGGGTCTCTATAGTCTGAGGGAAATATGTCTCTCTATGGTCATACATTTGGCATGAGGTTAGGAAGTTTAGCTCAGTTTCCACCTCACTTTGTGGGCAGTGAGCACATAGCCTGTCTTCTCTTGAGAGCCAGGTCTGCCTACGGTGGCCTTTCTCAATAGCAAAGCTATGCTCACTGAGTCTGTACATAGTCAAAGCTTTCCTTAAGTTTGGGTCAGTCACAGTGGTCAGTTATTCTGCCACTGTGTACTCTCTGTTTAGGACTAAATAGCATTCTAGTTTGCTCTGTTTTTTTGTTGATTCTTTCCAATGTATCAAGTAATTATCTTTTTGTTTTCTCGTGATTTGGTTTGGTCTAATTGTGTTGCTGTCCTGGGGCTCTGTAGGGTCTCTGTTTGTGTTTGTCAACAGAGCCCCAGGACCAGCTTGCTTAGGGGACTCTTCTCCAGGTACATCTCTCTGTAGGTGATGGCTTTGTAATCAAAGGTTTGGGAATCACTTCCTTTTAGGTGGTTGTAGAATTGAATGGCTAATTTCTTGATTTTGAGAGTTATTGGGTATCGGCTTAATTTTTCCTTGAAGGTCAGCATCCCGCAGTCGCCTCTTCACTGTTGACTTTGAGACGGGTGTTTTGCGGGTACTATTTAAGGAAGCTGCCAGTTGAGGTCTTGTGAGGCATCTGTTTCTCAAATTAGACAATCTAATATACTTGTCCTCTTGCTCAGTTGTGCACCGGGGCCTCCCACTCCTCTTTCTATTCTGGTTAGAGCCCGTTTGCGCTGTTCTGTGAAGGGAGTAGTAAACAGCGTTGAACCAGATCTTCAGTTTCTTGGCAATTTATCACATGGAATAGCCATCATTTCTCAGAACAAGCATAGACTGACGAGTTTCAGAAGACAAGTCTTTGTTTCTGGCCATTTTGAGCCTGTAATCAAACCCACAAATGCTGATGCTCCAGATACTCAGCCAGTCTAAACAAGTCCAGTTTTATTGCTTCTTTTAACAGCACCCTTGTTGTTTGTGTACATGGTTTTTTATAATGTCTTATGTTTTTCCCCCAAAACAGCATTCCATCAATTTATATAGCAGACCCTCGTGAAAAATTGAGTCAAAAGCTTTTTTGACATCAACAAAGCATGAGAAGACTTGTTTGTTTGACATTTAGGGTGTGCAGGGTGAATACGTGGTCTGTCGTATGGCAACCCCCTTCTCTCTCAGTCTCCCACCCTCTTTCTCTATCTGGGTCTGCCTCCCCTTCACTCAGCCTGCTGGTGTTTATTGGTGTGTTCAGTAGCAGACCTGACCAACAGCCCAGTGGGGAAGTCAACTCTGTCCTTGTTTTGTGCCTCTCACTCTCACCAATAAATCAGTGCTAGCTAGGACCATATGACACCTTTACAGGTTCACATAAAGCTAAAATAATAATCACGTGTGTGCGCATGTGTGTGTTCCAGGCGTGTGCGCCCCTGTGGTCTCAGGAGTGTGGTACCTCAGTCTTCAGTACGGGGATTTGTGCTTCTGTCAGCGACGACCTGGAACCTAGAGAGACCATCGCCCCTACAGCACAGAGTAACTGCACACACACACACACACACACACACACACAGACACACACACACACACACACACACACACACACACACACAAAGAGTGGGTTGCATTTATAAACCCGAGCACACACACACACATCACAGCTGAATGGTAATGACTCAGTAGAGTTCATTTCATGGGGTTTTGGGGGTCCTTAGTACTCTCAGCGTTCCCTTATGGATCCAATAACATGTTTTCTGTCCAGGATGTGCAACATACATGGACATAGTGATCGTTCTGGATGGCTCCAATAGTATCTATCCCTGGTATGAAGTCCAGAACTTCCTCAGTAACATCCTCAGCAAGTTCCATATCAGCCCAGAACAGATGCAGGTAAAATTGTGTGTGTGTGTGTGTGTATGTCTATACATTTCTGTGATGAAATCCTCAATGGCACAAGAGCTGGCCTAAACATAGGGGTGGGGAAACATGAGGGGAGAGGGAAAATGAGGGGAGAGGAAACATGAGGGGAGAGGGAACATGAGGGGAGGGGGAACATGAGGGGAGGGGAAACATGAGGGGAGAGGGAACATGAGGGGAGAGGTCACATGAGGGGAGAGGCAACATGAGGGGAGAAGGAACATGAGGGAGAGGGAACATGAGGGGAGGACACATGAGGGGAGGGGAAACATGAGGGAGAGGAACATGAGGGGAGAGGACACATGAGGGGAGGGGAAACATGAGGGGAGAGGGAACATGAGGGGAGAGGACACATGAGGGAGGAGGGGAAACATGAGGGAGAGGGAACATGAGGGAGGGAAACATGAGGGGAGAGGGAACATGAGGGGAGAGGAAACATGAGGGGAGAGGGAACATTAGGGGAGAGGGAACATGAGGGAGAGGGAACATGAGGGGAGAGGACACATGAGGGGAGGGAAACATGAGGGGAGAGGGAACATGAGGGGAGAGGACACATGAGGGGAGGGAAACATGAGGGAGAGGGAACATGAGGGAGAGGGAACATGAGGGAGAGGGAACATGAGGGGAGAGGGAACATGAGGGGAGAGGAAACATGAGGGGGAGAGGAACATGAGGGGAGGGGAACATGAGGGGGGGAAACATGAGGGGAGAGGGAACATGAGGGGAGAGGGAACATGAGGGGAGAGGGAACATGAGGGGAGAGGGAACATGAGGGAGAGGACACATGAGGGGAGAAGAAGTAGCAGTGGGGTAGGAGTTGGGGGAGTATGGGAGATGAGAAGGAAAGGGAGAAGAGGAGGGGGAGAGGAGGAAGATTAGAGGAGAGTGGGAATAAGGGGTTTGGAGGGGGTCAGTAGCAGAAGGGTAGAGGTTTAGGTTGAGGATTGGAGAGGGAGATGGGGACAAGTAGAGGACAGGGGGGACATGGGGTCATGTTCTATCTGTGGATATCCCACTGTATGCTCAACTACATTGGAAAGACAGCCAGACACAATTATGTGTGTGGTTTTGTTTCTACCATGACCTTGTATGGTTGTGTTCAGGTGGGGGTTTTGCAGTACGGTGAGGTTGCGGTCCATGAGTGGTCACTGAGAGACTACCAGACAACACAGGAGGTGGTTGAAGCGGCTAAGAACATCAGCCGACAGGAGGGGCGGGAGACACGCACAGCATACGCCATCCACATGGGCTGGTACGTCTGTCAATCAATCATAAGCCATTCTCATTGGCTGGTCAATGTCTCAATCATAACTCACTCTGCCCTTTAACAATGTCAAATATTTCCTTATTATTTTCTTCTCTGTGGAACATGGAATCCAGCTGAGGCTGAGGGGTATAGAGGGGTCATAGGTCAAAACATAACAAACAGCTGTCTAATATGGACACCTGATATCTCACACCATAAAAGTTATCCTTTGAAAATTACATTCCTCCTTTATTAAACTCATACACATATAGTGTACCACACCCGTACTCTACACACCATGGCTTTCATTCTCACACACACACACCCATACTCTACACGCCATGGCTTTCATTCTCACTCACACACACCCATACTCTATACACCAAGGCTTTCATTCTCACTCACACATACCCGTACTCTACACACCACGGCTTTCATTCTCACACACACACACCTGTACTCTATACACCAAGGCTTTCATTCTCACTCACACATACCCGTACTCTACACACCATGGCTTTCATTCTCACTCACACACACCCGTACTCTACACACCACACACACACACACACATAAGCAAGGCAGGTAATTGGAGAGTTCCTGTTTTCCAGCACATTTAAAGGTAAATGGTCAGGATGTGAGAAGGCAGTTTTAAAGAGAAGTCAATGGAAATTTTAAAAGCAGTATAAAATCAGTTTAAAATCAGTTTAAAGGCATTTTAAAGGTGGTGACTGGAAATACACCTAAGTAAAACAGTCAGCTTTCTTTTACTAATACTATTAACCAATGTTCCCTCCAATGTTTTTCATCACTGAGCAAATTTCAGGTCAGCTGAGCGCAAAGTTTAACGGGGAAATTCTGTGCAACTTCCGGCATGCTTTTACTGTGAACACTGAGGCTGCACCCGTTTTAAGTTTGTTTTAACAGTGGTCAAGTAGGCTACTGTGACTATGTGATCATAATGTAGGCCTATCAGAGTGGTCTACCATCAAAAACAATGGAGAAAATGCATCCCATAACATTTTAACATGGAAATTGCTGTTCTATCATTCAGCTTACAGTAGCAGCCGATGTGTGGTGCTCAATGTAGGCCTACATTCCATGAGACTTGTGAAAGAACCTGCGGGCTTGACATTAACCTGTTTATCCACTTGTCCTTCAGACAAGGTGACTGAAAATGTTGTTGTGTTGTTTGAAGCAAGAAACCACTTTACAAAATAAAATGTATTATTATTCCCATACCACTATTACAGAGAATCAGACAAATTATGCTACCCTCTGCCTATTGGCTACTTAGCTTGTTCAAGACTATTTAAAAATACAACACAGATTTTCAATGTCTAGAAATGCACACGTTTTGTGCTCTTGTAGGAAGCAACCAGTCCCCCGTTGCTGACAACAGATTCTATATAACTGAGCTAATAACTCACTAACTAGCGAAGGATATGAACAAATGTAGAAATGTGCACACTTTGCTACGTGTAGCTCTCACTTTGATCTCAAAACAAGAACATCTACTGACGACTGCTCATGCTGTACAAACAGTCCAGTTCAAAGTGAATGGCACAGACCCATATATGGCAATGGTCTATTTGCATATAGGCCTACTGCAGCTCTGATTGGTTATTGCGCACCGGTCTGTGTAGAGTATGGGCCTGAGTCGTGCCTGTTAATGCAATAGAATCCTACTCCGATGCATTCTGAATACAACAACATCTCTTGCATAGTTCATTTTGTTTTGGTATGTTGTATTGAAAGTGGCTAATATTGCGTTGATTCGATCACAATTTCCACAGTAAAGGGAAACGTTGATAGTGTTAACTAACGTAAAACTCTAGAAAGTTGATTGAAGTTCAATCTCATGCCTCTCAGCATGCTCTGATATTTATTCTGCACGGTCCAGGGGGAGCTGTGCATGCAGTTTAGAGGGGACATTGGTATTAACCCTTGTTTATGAGTGCTGGGTCGAAACGGTCATAGAACATGTCAGATGGAGCCAGCCAGCCAGCCAGCCAGCCAGCCAGCCAGCCTGCCTGCCTGCCTGCCTGCCTGCCTGCCTGCCTGCCTGCCTGCCTGTCTGCCTGCCTGCCTTGCCTGCCTGCCTGCCTGCCTGCCTGTTTTGTTTCTTGGACTTCTTGTACGAATCAAACACACACAGATGAAAAGATACAGAGCTGGCATTGGTAGGAAGACTGACGGGGTTGGCTGTTGCTGGGTCAGCAGAGCTGCAGGTGTGGCCACTGTAGTACAGCCTGGTTAGCTCCTACAGCCACTGCAGCTGTACAAACACACACACACACACACACTCTGAAGGAGTGTGAGAAGAGAAACATCACCGGTATGACACACACACACACACACACACACACAGTCTATTAAAAGGGTATCAGCTACTGCCTCTCACTGTGTCATACATATTTTACCATGTGACACACACACACACGCACACACATGCTGTGTCATGACCACACACACACACACGTTGTGTCATGACCACACTCCTGACTATAAAAGTGTAACTACAACCAGACCTCCCAATTAACACCACTCTTTCATCTAACTCCTCCCCCTCCTTTCTCTTCCCTTCATCTCTTTCTCTCATTCTTTCTTCTCCCCTTCCACAGTCTGTTCTCACATATGTCCCTCTCTTTCTCTCATTTCTCCCCCTCCTTCACTTTCTCTTTTACCCCAGTTTTATCCCCCTGTATTTCACACAGTCTCTCAGCCACATCAGAGCTGGGCTCTTACCCACCTCTTTTTACTAGTGGATTTCACACTATTCTTTTATTTTTGTCTTTCTCTGTGTCTCTTTCTCGCTGTATGTCCATAGGCCCTGGTCTCTCTGCTCTCTTTAATTGGTCAAGTGGCAGCACATTAATTGCTGGTTTATTCCTGCTTTATGTGTGTTTGTAATAAATGGTTTATAAAAGTGTTTTTCTCTCTTGCTCCACTAGTGTTCTAGAATGTTTATCTTCAGTCATCTCTCCTCTTCACAGCCTCTCCTTATGTTACTTTTCCTTCCCTCTCTTTTTCCTTTCTTCTACTACATCTTCCTTCCCTCCATCTATCCTCTTGTGCTTTCTTCTCTCTCATCTCCTCTCTCTCCTCCCTCTCTTCTCTCTCTCCTCCCTCTCTTCTCTCTCTCCTCCCTCTCCTCTCCCTCTTCTCTCTCTCCTCCCTCTCTTCTCATCTCTCTTCTCCCTCTCTTCTCACCTCTCGCTCTCCTCCCTCTCATATCCTCTCTCTCTCCTCCCTCTCTTCTCATCTCTCTCCTCCCTCTCTTCCCCTCTCTCCTCCCTCACTTCTCCTCTCTCATCTCCACCCTTTCTCTCTCCCTCTCCTCTCTCTCTCCTCACTCTCATCTCCTCTCCCTCTCCTCTCTCTCTCCTCCCTTTCTTCTCATCTCTCTCTCCTCCCTCTCTTCTCATCTCTCTCCTCCCTCTCTTCTCCTCTCTCTCCTCCTTCTCTTCTCCTCTCTCATCTCCACCCTTTCTCTCTCCCTCTCCTCTCTCTCTCTCTCCTCCCTCTCATCTCCTCTCCTCTCTCTCTCCTCCCTTTCTTCTCATCTCTCTCTCCCTTTCTTCTCATCTCTCTCTCCTCCCTCTCTTCTCATCTCTCTCTCCTCCCTCTCTTCTCCTCCCTCTCCTGTCTCATCTCCACCCTTTCTCTCTCCCTCTCCTCTCTCTCTCCTCCCTCTCTCCTCTTGTCTCTGGCTGGCTGTATAATTAGCAGGCTGTGCAGGGAAACGGTTGTTTTTAACCAGACCGTTTCTTGCGGGTTCACCACATACTTTATATTTAGCTTGGGCCAGAGTTACGCCTGAAAATGACTGAGTTCACTAACACTGGCTGCACTAGGCATTGTGTGTGTGTGTGTGTGTGTAAGTGCTAGCAGACTCTACCCACTAAGTGTCCAGTGGTCAAAACAGGTCACCACCAGACAAACAGGGTGTGGTTATATGATTGTGTGCATGTGTGTCCTTGTCTGTGTACAAGCGTGTGTGTGTGTGTGTGTGTGTGTGTGTGTGTGTGTGTGTGTGTACATACTTTGTAAGTAGGAAAACCTGCAAAATCGGGAAATGTATCAAATACTTGTTATCCCCACTGTAGGTCCTGGATAGCAGGGAGCTTGGCCCCAATGATGTACTGGACCATACGCACTACCCTCTGTACACTACCCTCTTGAAGCTCTCAACCTGCTCCACTTTCTTATCCGTATCTTTTTGAAACTGCAATGTTGGTTTGGGGCTCGTAAATAAGCATTTTACTGTAAGGTCTACACCTGTTGTATTTGGCGCATGTGACTAATCAAATTTGATTTGATTTTGATTTACAGCCCCGTCGATGAGAATGGGGCGTGCTCGTCCTCCTTTTCCTGTAGTCCACAATCATCTCTTTTGTCTTGATTACGTTGAGGGATAGGTTGTTATTCTGGCACCACCCGGCTAGGTCTCTGACCCCCTCCCTATAGGCTGTCTCGTCATTGTCGGTGATCAGGCCTACCACTGTTGTGTCGTCTGCAAACTTAATGATGGTGTTGGAGTTGCAGACGTGGGTGAACAGGGAGTATAGGAGGGGACTGAGCACGCACCCCTGATGGGCGCCAGTGTTGCTACCTACCCTCACCACCTGGGGGCGGCCCGTCAGGAAGTCCAGGATCCAGTTGCAGAGGGAGGTGTTTAGTCCCAGGGTCCTTAGCTTAGTGATGAGCTTTGAGGGCACAATGGTTTTGAACACTGAGCTGTAGTCAATTAATAGTATTCTCATGGAGGTGTTCCTTTTGTCCAGGTGGGAAAGGGCAGGGTGGAGAGCAATAGAGATTGCATCATCTGTGGATCTGTTTGAGCGGTATGCAAATTGGAGTGGGTCTAGGGTTTCTGGGTTAATGTGAGCCATTACCAGCCTTTCAAAGCACTTCATGGCTACAGACGTGAGTGCTACGGGTCTGTAGTCATTTAGGCAGGTCACCTTAGTGCTCTTGGGCACAGGGACTATGGTGGTCTGCTTGAAACATGTTGGTATTACAGACTCAATCAGGGACATGTTGAAAATGTCAGTGAGACACCTACCAGTTGGTCAGCACATGCACATGCACACTTCCTGGTAATCCGTCTGGCCCAGTGGCCTTGTGAATGTTGACCTGTTTAAAGGTCTTACCTCCGTTGGCTACGGAGAGCGTGATCACACAGTCGCCCGGAACAGCTGATGCTCTCATGCATGCGTCAGTGTTGCTTGCCTCGAAGCGAGCATAGAAGTGATTTAGCTCGTCTGGTAGGTTCGTGTCATTGGGCAGCTCGCGGCTGTGCTTCCCTTTGTAGTCTGTAATAGTTTGCAAGCCCTGCCCCATCGGACGAGCGTCGGAGCCGGTGTAGTACGATTCAATCTTAGTCCTGTATTGGCACTTTGCTTGTTTGATGGTTCGTCTGAGGGTATAGCAGGATTTCTTATAACCTTCCGGGTTAGAGTCCCACACCTTGAAAGCGGCAGCTCTACCCTTTCGCTCAGTGAGAATGTTGTCTGTAATCCATGGCTTCTGGTTGGGGTATGTACAGTCACTGTGGGGACGATGTCCTCGATGCACTTATTGATAAAGCCAGTGACTGATGTGGCGTTACTCCTCAAGGCCATTGAAACAATCCCATAACATATTCCAGTCTGTGCTAGCAAAACTGTCCTGTAGTTCAGCATCTGCTTCATCTGACCACTTTTTTATAGACTGAGTCACTGGTGCTTCCTACTTTAATTTTAGCTTGTAAGCAGGAATCAGGAGGATAGAATTATGGTCAGATTTATCAAATGGAGGGCGAGGGAGAGCTTTGTACGCGTCTCTGTGTGTGGAGTACAGATGATCTAGATTTTTTTCCCCTCTGGTTGCGCATTTAACATGCTGATAGAAATTAGGTAAAACTGATTTAAGTTTCCCTGCATTAAAGTCCCAGGCCACTAGGAGCGCTGCCTCTGGGTGAGCGGTTTCCTGTTTGCTTATTTCCTGATACAGCTGACTGAGTGAGGTCTTAGTGCCAGCATCTGTCTGTGGTGGTAAATAAACAGCCAAGTAAAAAATGAAAACTCTCTTGGCAAATAGTGTGGTCTACAGCTTGTCATGAGATACTCTACTTCAGGCCATGATGTTTCAGATCCAACTCTAGAACAATATTTGTGTTTTATTGTGGTTTGGTTCAGGGCAACGGAAAGAGAATGTACATGTAAGCAGTTTGGGTCTTGAACCAGTATGTGCTGTTTTAACATGCTGACAACAGCACTGTGATATTTACCTAATAAAGTTCTTTATATCTGTCTTTGTCCAGTACGGAGGCATTCAGCCCTGAGCGGGGGGCGAGGGAGGGGGCCACCAAGGTCATGATCGTGGTGACGGACGGAGAGTCACATGATGGGGAGGAGCTACCGGACGCTCTGGAGGAGTGTGAGAAGAGAAACATCACCAGATATGCCATCGCTGTGAGTACACACACACACACACACACACACATACACACACACGCGCGCACACACACACACACATACGCACACACAGAGATGCATGCACGCACACACACACACACTGTTCCATAGAGCACATGAATGCGGCATGCCTGCTACACCACAAAACTCACTAACCAATATGGCAGACAGTCTCACCAACCAACCCCACTCCTGAAATAGCTGTATTGAAACAGCTTCTCCACCATACCACCTCACATACCCTGCATAACGTGAGAGCTAGCCATCCTGCCCATTCAGCCTCAAACTGGCCTGAAATAATGCCTGTGGTTTTTAAAATAGCCCCAGCAAATCACTAACTGAACCCCTCTGGCTCCTTAAAATAACCCAGTGGGTAACAACAGCTATGTCTTCCTGCCCCATCCCACCCCCCTAACACACACACACACACACAGACACACACATGCACACACACCATCAGTGTCTCGAGTGATGTGGTTTTGGTGGTGTAGTGGAACAGACTCCAGTGGCTGAGTAGTCGGAGACTCTTCCCCAGCCCACAATATAAACACTGGGACCTGCAGGGCCACTGTCACCAGAGGAACCACAATATAAACACTGGGACCTGCAGAGCCACAGTCACCACAGGAACCACAATATAAACACTGGAACCTGCAGGGCCACTGTCACCAGAGGAACCACAATATAAACACTGGGACCTGCAGGGCCACTGTCACCAGAGGAACCACAATATAAACACTGGGACCTGCAGAGCCACTGTCACCAGAGGAACCACAATATAAACACTGGGACCTGCAGAGCCACTGTCACCAGAGGAACCACAATATAAAGACTGGGACCTGCAAGGCCACTGTCACCAGAGGAACCACAATATAAACACTGGGACCTGCAGAGCCACTGTCACCAGAGGAACCACAATATAAACACTGGGACCTGCAGAGCCACTGTCACCAGAGGAACCACAATATAAACACTGGGACCTGCAGGGCCACTGTCACCAGAGGAACCACAATATAAACACTGGGACCTGCAGAGCCACTGTCACCAGAGGAACCACAATATAAACACTGGGACCTGCAGGGCCACTGTCACCAGAGGAACCATAATATAAACACTGGGACCTGCAGAGCCACAGTCACCAGAGGAACCACAATATAAACACTGGGACCTGCAGGGCCACTGTCACCAGAGGAACCACAATATAAACACTGGGACCTGCAGAGCCACTGTCACCAGAGGAACCACAATATAAACACTGGGACCTGCAGGGCCACTGTCACCAGAGGAACCACAATATAAACACTGGGACCTGCAGGGCCACTGTCACCAGAGGAACCAGAGAGAGAGACAGGGGGACTGAGAGAGAGAGAGACAGGGGGACTGAGAGAGAGAGAGAGAGAGAGAGAGAGAGAGAGAGAGAGAGAGAGAGAGAGACGGGGTGGACTGAGAGGGAGAGACGGCGGGACTGAGAGAGAGAGACGGGGGACTGAGAGAGAGATAGAGAGACGGGGGACTGAGAGAGAGAGAGACGGGGGGACTGAGAGAGAGAGAGAGGGGGACTGAGAGAGAGACGGGGGACTGAGAGAGAGAGAGAGACGGGTGGACTGAGAGAGAGAGAGAGAGAGAGAGAGGGGGACTGAGAGAGACAGGGGGACTGAGAGAGAGAGAGAGACGGGTGGACTGAGAGAGAGAGAGAGAGAGAGAGAGACGGGGGACTGAGAGAGACAGGGGGACTGAGAGAGAGAGAGAGAGACAGGGGGACTGAGAGAGAGAGAGACAGGGGACTGAGAGAGAGAGAGAGACGGGGGACAGAGAGAGAGAGAGAGACGGGTGGACTGAGAGAGAGAGTGAGAGACGGGGGGGACTGAGAGAGAGAGAGGGAGAGAGAGAGAGAGAGATGGGGGACTGAGAGAGAGAGAGATGGGTGGACTGAGAGAGAGAGAGAGAGAGACAGGGGGACAGAGAGAGAGAGAGAAAAGAGAGAGAGACAGGTGGACTGAGAGAGAGAGAGAGAGACAGGGGGACTGAGAGAGAGAGAGACAGGGGGACTGAGAGAGCGAGAGAGAGAGAGACGGGGGACAGAGAGAGAGGAGAGAGAGAGAGAGAGACGGGGGACTGAGAGAGAGAGCGAGAGAGACGGGGGACTGAGAGAGAGAGAGAGAGAGACGGGGACTGAGAGAGAGAGCGAGAGAGAGACGGGGGGACAGAGAGAGAGAGAGACAGGGGGACAGAGAGAGAGACGGGCGGGACTGAGAGAGAGACGGGTGGACTGAGAGAGAGAGAGACGGGTGGACTGAGAGAGAGAGACAGGGGGACTGAGAGAGAGAGAGAGAGAGAGAGACGGGTGGACTGAGAGAGAGAGACGGGGGACTGAGAGAGAGAGAGACAGGGGGACTGAGAGAGAGAGAGATAGGGGGACTGAGAGAGAGAGAGACGGGGACTGAGAGAGAGAGACGGCGGGACTGAGAGAGAGACGGGTGGACTGAGAGAGAGAGAGACGGGTGGACTGAGAGAGAGAGAGACAGGGGGACTGAGAGAGAGAGAGAGAGAGAGAGACGGGTGGACTGAGAGAGAGAGAGACAGGGGTCTGAGAGAGAGAGAGACAGGGACTGAGAGAGAGACAGGGGACTGAGAGAGAGAGACGGGGGACAGAGAGAGAGAGAGAGAGGGGGGACTGAGAGAGAGAGAGAGAGACGGGGGACTGAGAGAGACAGAGACAGGGGGACTGAGAGAGAGAGAGACGGGGGACAGAGAGAGAGAGAGAGAGAGGGTGGACTGAGAGAGAGAGACAGGGGGACTGAGAGAGAGAGAGAGAGAGAGAGAGAGAGGGGGACTGAGAGAGAGAGCGAGAGAGACGGGGGGACTGAGAGAGAGAGAGACAGGGGGACTGAGAGAGAGAGAGACAGGGGGACTGAGAGAGAGAGAGACGGGGGGACAGAGAGAGAGAGAGAGAGAGAGAGACGGGTGGACTGAGAGAGAGAGAGAGAGACGGGTGGACTGAGAGAGAGAGAGAGAGAGACGGGGGGACTGAGAGAGAGAGAGAGATACGGGGGGGACTTAGAGTGAGAGAGAGCCCTGTCACCAGAGGAACCACAATATAAACACTGGGACCTGCAGAGCCACAGTCACCAGAGGAACCACAAAATATACACTGTGACCTGCAGAACCACTGTCAGAGAGACGGGGGGACTGAGAGAGAGAGAGAGAGAGACGGGGGGACAGAGAGAGAGTGACAGGGGGACTGAGAGAGAGAAAGAGAGACTGGGGACTGAGAGAGAGAGAGAGAGAGTGACAGGGGGACTGAGAGAGAGAGAGAGAGAGCGAGAGAGAGAGAGAGAGACGGGTGGACTGAGAGAGAGAGAGACGGGGGGACTGAGAGAGAGAGAGAGACAGGGGGGACTGAGAGAGAGAGAGACAGGGGGACTGAGAGAGAGAGAGAGAGAGACGGGGGTACTGAGAGAGAGAGAGAGAGAGAGAATGGAGGACAGAGAGAGAGAGATGGGGGGACTGAGAGAGAGAGAGACAGGGGACTGAGAGAGAGAGAGACAGGGGGACTGAGAGAGAGAGAGAGAGACGGGGGGACTGAGAGAGAGAGAGAGACGGGGGACTGAGAGAGAGAGAGACGGGGGACTGAGAGAGAGACGGGGGGACTGAGAGAGAGATAGAGAGACGGGGGGACTGAGAGAGAGACGGGTGGACTGAGAGAGAGAGAGACAGGGGGACTGAGAGAGAGAGAGAGAGACGGGGGGGACTGAGAGAGAGAGAGACGGGGGACTGAGAGAGAGAGAGACGGGGGACTGAGAGAGAGAGAGAGGACGGGTGGACTGAGAGAGAGAGAGAGAGAGAGAGAGAGACGGGGGACTGAGAGAGAGAGAGACAGGGGGACTGAGAGAGAGAGAGACAGGGGGACTGAGAGAGAGAGACAGGGGGACTGAGAGAGAGAGAGAGACGGGGGGGACAGAGAGAGAGAGAGAGACGGGTGGACTGAGAGAGAGAGAGAGGGGGGGGACAGAGAGAGAGAGGGAGAGAGAGATGGGGGACTGAGAGAGAGAGAGACGGGAGAGGACTGAGAGAGAGAGAGAGAGAGAGACAGGGGACTGAGAGAGAGAGAGAGAGAGAGAGAGACAGGGGGACTGAGAGAGAGAGAGAGACAGGGGGACTGAGAGAGAGAGAGAGACAGGGGGACTGAGAGAGCGAGAGAGAGAGAGACGGGGACAGAGAGAGAGGAGAGAGAGAGAGAGACGGGGGACTGAGAGAGAGAGCGAGAGAGACGGGGGACAGAGAGAGGGAGAGAGAGAGAGAGACGGGGGACTGAGAGAGAGAGCGAGAGAGACGGGGGGGACAGAGAGAGAGACAGGGGACAGAGAGAGAGACGGCGGGACTGAGAGAGAGACGGGTGGACTGAGAGAGAGAGAGACGGGTGGACAGAGAGAGAGAGACAGGGGGACTGAGAGAGAGAGAGAGAGAGAGAGAGACGGGTGGACTGAGAGAGAGAGAGACAGGGGTCTGAGAGCGAGAGAGACGGGGGGACTGAGAGAGAGAGAGACAGGGGGGACTGAGAGAGAGAGAGACAGGGGGACTGAGAGAGAGAGAGACGGGGGGACAGAGAGAGAGAGAGAGAGAGAGAGAGAGAGAGACGGGTGGACTGAGAGAGAGAGAGAGACGGGTGGACTGAGAGAGAGAGAGAGACGGGTGGACTGAGAGAGAGAGAGAGAGAGAGAGAGAGAGAGAGAGAGGGGGGGACTGAGAGAGAGAGAGAGATACGGGGGACTTAGAGTGAGAGAGAGCCCTGTCACCAGAGGAACCACAATATAAACACTGGGACCTGCAGAGCCACAGTCACCAGAGGAACCACAAAATATACACTGTGACCTGCAGAACCACTGTCAGAGAGACGGGGGGACTGAGAGAGAGAGAGAGAGAGAGACGGGGGACAGAGAGAGAGAGAGTGACAGGGGGACTGAGCGAGAGAAAGAGAGACGGGGGACTGAGAGAGAGAGAGAGAGAGAGAGACAGGGGGACTGAGCGAGAGAAAGAGAGACGGGGGACTGAGAGAGAGAGAGAGAGAGATAGAGACAGGGGGACTGAGAGAGAGAGAGACAGGGGGACTGAGAGAGAGAGAGAGAGAGAGACAGGGGGACTGAGAGAGAGAGAGACGGGTGGACTGAGAGAGAGAGAGAGAGAGACGGGTGGACTGAGAGAGAGAGAGAGGGGGGACTGAGAGAGAGAGAGAGACAGGGGGACTGAGAGAGAGACAGGGGGACTGAGAGAGAGAGACGGGGGTACTGAGAGAGAGAGAGAGAGACAGGGGGACTGAGAGAGAGAGAGACAGGGGGGACTGAGAGAGAGAGAGAGAGAGAGTCGGGGGGACTGAGAGAGAGAGAGAGAGAGAGAGAGAGAGAGACGGGGGACTGCGAGAGAGAGAGGGAGAGAGAGAGAGAGACGGGGGACTGAGAGAGAGAGAGATAGAGACAGGGGGACTGAGAGAGAGAGAGACAGGGGGACTGAGAGAGAGAGAGAGAGACAGGGGGACTGAGAGAGAGAGAGACGGGTGGACTGAGAGAGAGAGAGAGAGAGAGACGGGTGGACTGAGAGAGAGAGAGAGAGAGAGAGAGAGAGGGGGACTGAGAGTGAGAGAGAGACGGGGGGACTGAGAGAGAGAGAGAGAGACGGGTGGACTGAGAGAGAGGGGACTGAGAGAGAGAGAGACAGGGGACTGAGAGAGAGAGAGAGAGAGGGGGGACTGAGAGAGAGAGAGACGGGGGGACTGAGAGAGAGAGAGAGACGGGTGGACTGAGAGAGAGAGAGAGAGAGAGAGAGACGGGTGGACTGAGAGAGAGAGAGAGAGGGGGACTGAGAGAGAGAGAGACAGGGGGACTGAGAGAGAGAGAGAGACGGGGGACTGAGAGAGAGAGAGAGACGGGGGACTGAGAGAGAGAGAGAGAGAGATGGGGGACTGAGAGAGAGAGAGAGAGACAGGGGGACTGAGAGAGAGAGAGACAGGGGACTGAGAGAGAGAGAGGACTGAGAGAGAGAGAGAGAGAGACGGGGGGACTGAGAGAGAGAGAGAGAGAGAGAGAGACGGGCGACTGAGAGAGAGAGAGATAGAGATGGGGGACTGAGAGAGAGAGAGAGACGGGGGACTGAGAGAGAGAGAGAGAGAGACAGGGGACTGAGAGAGAGAGAGACGGGGACTGAGAGAGAGAGAGAGAGACAGGGGGACAGAGAGAGAGAGAGAGAGAGAGAGACGGGTGGACTGGACTGAGAGAGAGAGAGAGAGAGACGGGTGGACTGAGAGAGAGAGAGAGAGAGAGAGACGGGGGACTGAGAGAGAGAGAGACGGGGGGACTGAGAGAGAGAGAGAGATGGGGGGACTGAGAGTGAGAGAGAGAGAGAGAGAGAGAGAGAGAGAGAGAGAGACGGGTGGACTGAGAGAGAGAGAGAGAGACGGTGGACGGAGAGAGAGAGAGAGAGACAAGAGAAAGAGAAGAGAGAGAGAAATCTCAGTAAGACCAAAATAATGGTGTTCCAAAAAAGGTCCAGTCACCAGGACCACAAATACAAATTCTATCTAGACACGGTTGCCCTAGAGCACACAAAACACGATACATACCTTAGCCTAAACATCAGCACCACAGGTAACTTCCACAAAGCTGTGAACGATCTGAGAGACAAGGCAAGAAGGGCATTCTATGCCATCAAAAGGAACATAAATTTCAACATACCAATTAGGATTTGGCTAAAAATACTTGAATCAGTCATAGAGCCCATTTCCCTTTATGGTTGTGAGGTCTGAGGTCCGCTCACCAACCAAGACTTCACAAAATGGGACAAACACCAAATTGAGACTCTGCATGCAGAATTCTGCAAAAATATCCTCCGTGTACAATGTAGAACACCAAACAATGCATGCAGAGCAGAATTAGGCCGATACCCACTAATGATCCAAATCCAGAAAAGAGCCGTTAAATTCTACAACCACCTAAAAGGAAGCGATTCCCAAACCTTCCATAACAAAGCCATCACCTACAGAGAGATGAACCTGGAGAAGAGTCCCCTAAGCAAGTTGGTCCTGGGGCTCTGTGCACAAACACACCCCACAGAGCCCCAGGACAGCAACACAATTAGACCCAAGCAAATCATGAGAAAACAAAAAGATAATTACTTGACACATTGGAAAGAACTAACAAAAAAACAGAGCAAACTAGAATGCTATTTGGCCCTAAACAGAGAGTACACAGCGGCAGAATACCTGACCACTGTGACTGACCCAAACTTAAGGAAAGCTTTGACTATGTCCAGACACAGTGAGCATAGCATTTAGACAAACTCCCATATATGTTTGGTGAAATACCACAGTGTACCATCACAGTAGCAAGATTTGTGACCTGTTGCCACAAGAGAAAGGCAACCAGTGAAGAACAAAAACCATTGTAAATACAACCTATATCTATGTTTATTTATTTTCCCTGTAAACATATGTTTCACACACCAATAAAACCCCTTAGATTAAATTAGAGTGAGAGAGAGAGAGAGAGAGAGAGAGAGAGAGAGAATCTCCAGGGTCTTGATGCTGAAACGTGGTTTCACTGTGACGGCTACAATGTTTTGATGTTGTTGCTCTCTGTCCTGCTGCCAGTGTGTGTAGGACAGAAAACATCCCTTTGGGGAGAGCAGAGCAACAAGCTCTCTAAAATAACAGCCTGAGTCGTGGTTTATACATCAGCCTGCCTGCCTGCCGACTCACACAGAATTTACAGTCAACAAGGAGAGGGGTCAAAGGGGGTGTGTTTGTCTGTTTGCCAGTTTGTTTGTGTGCATGTGCCTGTGCAAGTGCAACTGTGTGTATACATGTGCATATACATTTGCAGTAGCTATAACTTCACTGTATGTTTTGAATACTTAACAAGCTACAAGCTGTCTGTATTTCTGTCTTCTCTCTCCGTTCATGACTCTGAGGACAAACCAGCAGCAGCTGGCAAGACCAACGGAATTTCTCTGCTTCTATAAGATCTCCATGTATACATTTATAGTGTAGGATTCCTTCACATTAAAACCTCCCTCCCTCCATCTCTTCCATCCCTTCCTTCCTTCCTTCCTTCCTTCCTTCCTTCCTTCCTTCCTTCCTTCCTTCCTTCCTTCCTTCCTTCCTTCCTTCCTTCCTTCCTTCCTTCCTTCCTTCCTTCCTTCCTTCCTTACTTCCTTACTTCCTTCCCTTCATCCATCCATCCCTCCCTCCCTCCCTCTCTCTCTCTCTTTCTCTCTCACTCCCTCCCTTCCCTCTCTCCCTCCCTTCATCCATCCCTCCATCCCTCCTTTCCTCTCTCCCTCCCTTCATCCCTCCATCCCTCCCTTCATCCTTCCCTTTCTCCCTCCCTCCCTTCCTTCATCCATCCCTCCCTCCATCCCACCCTTCGTCCCTCCCTTCATCCCTCCCTCCCTCCCTTCCTCTATATCTCCCTCCATCCCTCCCTTCCTCCATCCCGCTCTCCCTCCCTCCATCCATCCCTCCCTCCTTCCCTCCGTCCCCTTTGAATACAGAGAATTTCCTTATTTAAGATGGCAGCCAGAGTGACAGGGAAGGATTGTTGGGATTGGGTTTCTGGGGAGGAATGTGCTCCTTACTGCAGTGTTTAGGCTACTCTGTATTATAGACTAGTAACTGTAGCTGTTACTATAGCCTCCTCACACTAGAGAGCCCCACCACACCAGTCATCTTTCTCCCCCTGTCTGGAACAATTCTTTCATTTCACGGTTTGCAACATTTTGGCTGACTCCATTTTTAGACAACCCCTTAGTTAGAACCCTATGGACGGTATCTGTTTTAAGATACCCCCTTAGTTAGAACCCTACGGACAGTATCTGTTTTTAGACACCCCCTTAGTTAGAACCCTACGGACAGTATCTGTTTTTAGACACCCCCTTAGTTAGAACCCTATGGACGGTATCTGTTTTAAGATACCCCCTTAGTTAGAACCCTATGGACGGTATCTGTTTTTAGACACCCCCTTAGTTAGAACCCTATGGACGGTATCTGTTTTAAGATACCCCCTTAGTTAGAACCCTATGGACGGTATCTGTTTTAAGATACCCCCTTAGTTAGAACCCTACGTACATTATCTGTTTTTAGACACCCCCTTAGTTAGAACCCTACGGACAGTATCTGTTTTTAGACACCCCCTTAGTTAGAACCCTACGGACAGTATCTGTTTTTAGACACCCCCTTAGTTAGAACCCTACGGACAGTATCTGTTTTTAGACACCCCCTTAGTTAGAACCCTACGGACAGTATCTGTTTTTAGACACCCTGTTTTTAGACACCCCCTTAGTTAGAACCCTATGGACAGTATCTGTTTTTAGACACCCCCTTAGTTAGAACCCTACGGACAGTATCTGTTTTTAGACACCCCCTTAGTTAGAACCCTACGGACAGTATCTGTTTTTAGACACCCCCTTAGTTAGAACCCTACGGACAGTATCTGTTTTTAGACACCCCCTTAGTTAGAACCCTACGGACAGTATCTGTTTTTTCTCTTTTAAGGGCTTATACTCTGCACATCTGGCTGTCTCTCTGTGGTTGTCCTTGATTCAGGTTATGTCCTCTACTGTACTGTACGGGGTTGGTGTTGGCAGCTCTCTCTCTGTCCTCTCAGATTGTCCTGACTCAGTAATATCTCTCCCTCTATATAAATGTTCTCTGTCCCTGTGAAACATGGAGGAGTTATTGGCGGAAGACGTAGAGAATATGTCTGTTAATGTTATCTCTCGCTCTACCTTTCACTTTTTCTGTCCCTTACATTTAACCCCTTCTTTCTCTCCCTTTTGTTTTTCTACCCTTCACTTTAACCCCTTTCTCTCTCTCTCCCTCCCCCTTTATCTCTCCCCCCTCTCTTTCCTCATCCCTTTCTCTGTTCCCCCTCTTTCTTCCTCTCTCTCTCCCCCTCTCTTTTCTCATCCCTTTCTCTCTCCCCCTCTCTTTTCTCATCCCTTTCTCTCTCCCTCCCCCTTTATCTCTCACCCCTCTCTTTCCTCATCCCTTTCTCTCTCTATCTCTTCCCCCTCTCTTTTCTCATCCCTTTCTCTCTCCCTCCCCCTTTATCTCTCCCCCTCTCTTTCCTCATCCCTTTCTCTCTCCCTCCAGGTATTGGGTCACTACATCCGCAGGCAACAGGACCCAGAGACGTTTATCAGTGAGATCAAGTACATTGCCAGCGACCCTGACGACAAATACTTCTTCAACGTGACTGACGAGGCGGCGCTCAACGACATCGTAGATGCACTAGGAGACCGCATCTTCACTCTAGAGGGTGAGACGGAGAGAGGAAGAGGAAGGGGGAGGGAGAGGGAGGAGAGGAGGGAGGGAGGTGAAAGTGCTGGAAAGAGAAAGGAGGGTAAAGGGTGTCTGTGTTCTGGAGACAGGGAGGGACTGCTTTCTTATTTAGCCAGGGAGAAAGTTAGAAGAGAGAGGGATGTTACTCTCTTTCAATTGAGAAAGAGGCAAAAAGGGGGGAATGGTGCCACATTTAATCCCAGACGGAATGAAAGAGGAAGGGATGGATAGATGACACTACCTTGAAAAGGAAAGAAGGGCGCGAGCAGCTATCACAACACTTACAGGAACAAGAGAGGAAGACTGAGAAATTATGCCACCCTGAAGTCTGTAGGGAGCGAGGGAGGAAGGGAGTGGAGGATATGAGAGGAGGATGAGGGAGGTAGATTCTGTATACCAGCTGGGGTCTTGAGTGAATAGGGAGAGAGAGGGCACTAACCTGTGGCATCTAGATAGTGGCAGATTGGGGAGGGGAAGGAAGGGAGGGAATGTATGGAGTAAAGGTGATAGGGGGATAGAAGTAAAAGAACAGTATTTGAATTGAGAGTGAGTATTCATGTGTCAGAGTGGGCAGCACAGGATGTCACGTTTAGTCCCATCACGGTATTCATGTGTCAGAGTGGGCAGCACAGGATGCCACGTTTAGTCCCATCACGGTATTCATGTGTCAGAGTGGGCAGCACAGGATGCCACGTTTAGTCCCATCACGGTATTCATGTGTCAGAGTGGGCAGCACAGGATGCCACGTTTAGTCCCATCACGGTATTCAGGTGTCAGAGTGGGCAGCACAGGATGCCACGTTTAGTCCCATCACGGTATTCAGGTGTCAGAGTGGGCAGCACAGGATGCCACGTTTAGTCCCAACACGGTATTCATGTGTCAGAGTGGGCAGCACAGGATGCCACGTTTAGTCCCATCACGGTATTCATGTGTCAGAGTGGGCAGCACAGGATGCCACGTTTAGTCCCATCACGGTATTCATGTGTCAGAGTGGGCAGCACAGGATGCCACGTTTAGTCCCATCACGGTATTCATGTGTCAGAGTGGGCAGCACAGGATGCCACGTTTCATGTCCCATCACCGTATTCATGTGTCAGAGTGGGCAGCACAGGATGCCACGTTTAGTCCCATCACGGTATTCATGTGTCAGAGTGGGCAGCACAGGATGCCACGTTTAGTCCCATCACCGTATTCATGTGTCAGAGTGGGCAGCACAGGATGCCACGTTTAGTCCCACAGGGGATCAGTCCCATCACGGTATTCAGGTGTCAGGATGCCACGTTATTCATGTGTCAGAGTGGGCAGCACAGGATGCCACGTTTAGTCCCATCACGGTATTCAGGTGTCAGAGTGGGCAGCACAGGATGCCACGTTTAGTCCCATCACGGTATTCAGGTGTCAGAGTGGGCAGCACAGGATGCCACGTTTAGTCCCATCACGGTATTCAGGTGTCAGAGTGGGCAGCACAGGATGCCACGTTTAGTCCCGTCACGGTATTCAGGTGTCAGAGTGGGCAGCACAGGATGCCACGTTTAGTCCCGTCACGGTATTCATGTGTCAGAGTGGGCAGCACAGGATGCCACGTTTAGTCCCGTCACGGTATTCATGTGTCAGAGTGGGCAGCACAGGATGCCACGTTTAGTCCCGTCACGGTATTCAGGTGTCAGAGTGGGCAGCACAGGATGCCATGTTTAGTCTCGTCACGGTATTCATGTGTCAGAGTGGGCAGCACAGGATGCCACGTTTAGTCCCGTCACGGTATTCATGTGTCAGAGTGGGCAGCACAGGATGCCACGTTTAGTCCCATCACGGTATTCATGTGTCAGAGTGGGCAGCACAGGATGCCACGTTTAGTCCCATCACGGTATTCATGTGTCAGAGTGGGCAGCACAGGATGCCACGTTTAGTCCCATCACGGTATTCATGTGTCAGAGTGGGCAGCACAGGATGCCACGTTTAGTCCCATCACGGTATTCATGTGTCAGAGTGGGCAGCACAGGATGCCACGTTTAGTCCCATCACGGTATTCAGGTGTCAGAGTGGGCAGCACAGGATGCCACGTTTAGTCCCATCACGGTATTCAGGTGTCAGAGTGGGCAGCACAGGATGCCACGTTTAGTCCCATCACGGTATTCAGGTGTCAGAGTGGGCAGCACAGGATGCCACGTTTAGTCCCATCACGGTATTCATGTGTCAGAGTGGGCAGCACAGGATGCCACGTTTAGTCCCATCACGGTATTCATGTGTCAGAGTGGGCAGCACAGGATGCCACGTTTAGTCCCATCACGTGTGTCAGCAGCACAGGATGCCACGTTAGTCCCATCACGGTATCCCATCACGGTATTCATGTGTCAGAGTGGGCAGCACAGGATGCCACGTTTAGTCCCATCACGGTATTCATGTGTCAGAGTGGGCAGCACAGGATGCCACGTTTAGTCCCATCACGGTATTCATGTGTCAGAGTGGGCAGCACAGGATGCCACGTTTAGTCCCATCACGGTATTCAGGTGTCAGAGTGGGCAGCACAGGATGCCACGTTTAGTCCCATCACGGTATTCAGGTGTCAGAGTGGGCAGCACAGGATGCCACGTTTAGTCCCATCACGGTATTCAGGTGTCAGAGTGGGCAGCACAGGATGCCACGTTTAGTCCCATCACGGTATTCATGTGTCAGAGTGGGCAGCACAGGATGCCACGTTTAGTCCCATCACGGTATTCATGTGTCAGAGTGGGCAGCACAGGATGCCACGTTTAGTCCCATCACGGTATTCAGGTGTCAGAGTGGGCAGCACAGGATGCCACGTTTAGTCCCATCACGGTATTCATGTGAGTGGGCAGTATTTCAGAGTGGGCAGCACAGGATGCCACGTTTAGTCCCATCACGGTATTCATGTGTCAGAGTGGGCAGCACAGGATGCCACGTTTAGTCCCATCACGGTATTCATGTGTCAGAGTGGGCAGCACAGGATGCCACGTTTAGTCCCATCACGGTATTCATGTGTCAGAGTGGGCAGCACAGGATGCCACGTTTAGTCCCATCACGGTATTCATGTGTCAGAGTGGGCAGCACAGGATGCCACGTTTAGTCCCATCACGGTATTCATGTGTCAGAGTGGGCAGCACAGGATGCCACGTTTAGTCCCATCACGGTATTCATGTGTCAGAGTGGGCAGCACAGGATGCCACGTTTAGTCCCATCACGGTATTCAGGTGTCAGAGTGGGCAGCACAGGATGCCACGTTTAGTCCCATCACGGTATTCAGGTGTCAGAGTGGGCAGCACAGGATGCCACGTTTAGTCCCATCACGGTATTCATGTGTAAGAGTGGGCAGCACAGGATGCCACGTTTAGTCCCATCACGGTATTCATGTGTCAGAGTGGGCAGCACAGGATGCCACGTTTAGTCCCATCACGGTATTCAGGTGTCAGAGTGGGCAGCACAGGATGCCACGTTTAGTCCCATCACGGTATTCAGGTGTCAGAGTGGGCAGCACAGGATGCCACGTTTAGTCCCATCAGGGTATTCATGTGTCAGAGTGGGCAGCACAGGATGCCATGTTTAGTCCCATCACGGTATTCAGGTGTCAGAGTGGGCAGCACAGGATGCCATGTTTAGTCCCATCACGGTATTCATGTGTCAGAGTGGGCAGCACAGGATGCCACGTTTAGTCCTATCACGGTATTCATGTGTCAGAGTGGGCAGCACAGGATGCCACGTTTAGTCCCATCACGGTATTCATGTGTCAGAGTGGGCAGCACAGGATGCCACGTTTAGTCCCATCACGGTATTCATGTGTCAGCCACCTGGCACTGGCAGAACAAACATTAACCAAACATTCAACTAAACTTCCTCTGAGAGTTAGGGTTAGGGTAAACCTGTTCCGCTTTCACCTCAGCAGAGGTCCCATTAGACCCTCACTCAGTCACTGAACCCCCACGCCACACAGATATGTGGTTGGGCACAGAAACATGAGAGGGTGAGACTCAAGACTTTAATAAAATAATTTTTGAATGACATGACACGAAATAATAGCTTGGAGACAAAGAGAACTGCTCAACTAGATTTTTGTGTTGGATACTACAGAAAATGTGCTAGAAAGGTTTGTTAAACGTTGTTTTGATGTTTCTGTTTCGTCACAGGGACGCTGGGGTACAACGAGAGCTCCTTCAAGTTTGAGATGTCCCAGATTGGCTTCTCCACACACGTTCTCGATGTGAGTCCACCATGTGTGTGTGTGTAGTGTGCAAGCATGTGAGCGCGCGCGTCATGTCATTGTCTTGAATTTCTGATCTGTCATTGTACTGTATGTTTATCCCCCCTCTCCCATGCGTGTGTTTCAGGATGGCATCCTGTTTGGGATGGTGGGGGCGTATGACTGGGACGGAGGGGTGCTGAAGGAGGGCACTAAGGGCCGCATCATGCCCACCAGAGAGGCCTTTGAGTCAGAGTTCCCCCAGGAGCTCAAGAACCATGCTGCCTATCTGGGTGACTTAACTTACTTACGTTACACTATGTACACTTTACATTACACCGTTTTACACATTATACTACTAAACTTATCACTGTTTTACACATAATACTACTAAACTTATCACTGTTTTACACATAATACTACTAAACTTATCACTGTTTTACACATAATACTACTAAACTTATCACTGTTTTACACATAATACTACTAAACTTATCACTGTTTTACACATAATACTACTCAACTTATCACTGTTTTACACATAATACTACTCAACTTATCACTGTTTACACATAATACTACTCAACTTATCACTGTTTTACACATAATACTACTCAACTTATCACTGTTTACACATAATACTACTAAATGTATCACTGTTTTACACATAATACTACTAAACGTATCAATGTTTTACACATAATACTACTAAATGTATCACTGATTTACATTTTTGTTTCCATACCTAATGTGTCTCCAGGCATCTGTATGACCTGTGAGATATTTGAATCCTATGCAAAGATGATGTAATTTGTGGATCTAATTAAAGTATTTGTGTGTGTGTGTGTGTGTGTGTGTGTGTGTTTAGGCTACACAGTGTCGTCAGTGATAGTGGGAGACTGGAGGAGGCTGTATGTGGCTGGAGCTCCCAGGTTCAAACACAAAGGAAAGGTCATTCTGTTTGAACTGAGCGACAATGGAGATGTCAACATTGCAAAGGCCCTCAATGGAGAACAGGTAGCTAGTGTGTGTGTGTATATACCTCATGGGATGTATCTATCAATCAAACTCTCACTCACCCCAACCCCCCACACCCCTTCTCCTCACCACCACCATACCTCTCTCTCTCTCTATCTGTCTCTCTCTCTCTGTCTCTGTCTCTCTTTCTCTCTCTGTCTCTCTCTCTCTCTGTCTGTAGATTGGGTCGTACTATGGCAGTGAGGTGTGTGGGTTGGACGTGGACCAGGATGGCATTACTGATGTTCTGCTGGTGGCAGCACCCATGTACCTGGGCCCTGGCAACAAGGAGGCAGGCAGAGTCTACATCTACTCCCTCAGTGGGGTGAGACAGGGGGGAGTAGTGGGGAAGGACTGAGCTGGTGTCAGTGAGAGATGGGTGAAGGGGGAGATAGAGTTAAGGGAGGGTAAAGGGGTTGAGGATATTAGCGGATAAGAAAAGGAATGGCTGGGAGCTGCTGACTCTCTCTCTCTCTCTCTCTCTCTCTCTCTCTCTCTATCTCTCTCTCTCTCTCTCTCTCTCTCTCTCTCTCTCTCTCTCTCTCTCTCTCTCTCTCTCTCTCAGGAGGAGGTGTTTGTGTCTAACGGTACTCTGAAGGCAGAGGATAGGTTCCAGGATGCTAGGTTTGGCTACGCCCTGGCCTCCGCCCCAGACCTCAACCATGACGGGTACACTGACCTGCTGGTGGGGGCACCCCTAGAGGACGGACACAATGGGGCCATATACGTCTACCACGGCCAGGGCATACACATCATCCACAACTACAAACAGGTAGACATACACATCATCCACAACTACAAATAGGTAGACATACACATCATCCACAACTACAAACAGGTAGACATACACATCATCCACAACTACAAACAGGTAGACATACACATCATCCACAACTACAAACAGGTAGACATACACATCATCCACAACTACAAACAGGTAGATATACACATCATCCACAACTACAAACAGGTAGACATACACATCATCCACAACTACAAACAGGTAGACATACACATCATCCACAACTACAAACAGGTAGACATACACATCATCCACAACTACAAACAGGTAGACATACACATCATCCACAACTACAAACAGGTAGACATACACATCATCCACACCTACAAACAGGTAGACATACACATCATCCACAACCACAAACAGGTAGACATACACATCATCCACAACTACAAACAGGTAGACATACACATCATCCACAACTACAAACAGGTAGACATACACATCATCCACAACTACAAACAGGTAGACATACACATCATCCACAACTACAAACAGGTAGACATACACATCATCCACAAAACAGGTAGACATACACATCATCCACAACTACAAACAGGTAGACATACACATCATCCACAACTACAAACAGGTAGATATACACATCATCCACAACTACAAACAGGTAGACATACACATCATCCACAACTACAAACAGGTAGATATACACATCATCCACAACTACAAACAGGTAGACATACACATCATCCACAACTACAAACAGGTAGACATACACATCATCCACAACTACAAACAGGTAGACATACACATCATCCACAACTACAAACAGGTAGACATACACATCATCCACAACTACAAACAGGTAGACATACACATCATCCACAACTACAAACAGGTAGACATACACATCATCCACAACTACAAACAGGTAAAGAAAGAAGTGTCACCAGAAGTATAGGTGGAGTCCATCTCTGTGAAAAGAAAAGTGAAGATTTGTTTTTAAAGTGATATCATTCTTAGCTATAGTATTTCAATTGACCTCGTTCTATGTCTCTCTCCACCACTTCTCTACCCTCATCTCTCCACCTCCTTGCTCACCTCTCCTTCTCCTTGTAGCGTATCGCAGGGTCGTCCCTGTCCCCCTCTCTGCAGTATTTTGGGCGTAGTGTGAGTGCCAGATTAGACCTGGATGGAGATGGTCTGTTAGACCTGGCTGTGGGGGCCCAGGGCAGTGCTGTACTACTCAGGTAAGAAAGGAGGGATGAGGGGAGGTGGAGGAATGAAGAGGAGGGGAGGGATAAATTGTCAGACTTGGCTGTGGAGTATTTTTTTAAATGTGATGATGATCGTCATCATTGAATGATCAATTCTCCCTCCCTTCTCTCCAGTTCTCGTAGTATAGTCCAGATCAACATGAGTCTGTCCTTCCAGCCCCACTCCATCAACGTCATCCAGAAGACGTGTCAGAGAGGAGGGAGGGAGTCTGCCTGTCTCAACGCTACAGCCTGCTTCCTGGCTCTGTCCCGTTCCCCTGGAACTCACAGCAGCAGCTTCGGTAAGGGAGAGGGAGGAGAGAGAGGGAGGGGCAGGGACTGGAGAGAGTAAGGGGGAGGGAGAGGGAGGGGAGAGAGGGAGGGGCAAGGACTGGAGAGAGTAAGGTGGAGGGAGGGGGAAGGAGAGAGGAGGGAGGGAGTCCGCCTGTTAGATTTGATAGATTTGTTATCAACACTAACATCCCCTTCTCCCTCCTCCTCAGAGCTGTCGGTGGTGGCCATGTTGGATGAGAGAAAGTTGACAGCGAGGGCGTTGTTTGACGACAGCAACCAGAGACAGACACAGCTGGGGGTCAGAGTTCACACAGGACAGACCGTCTGCCACAACCTGCCCTTCCATGTGTTTGTGAGTATGACACACAAACCAGAGCTCAGCTGGTAGAGCATGGTACTTGCAACACCAGGATAGTGGGTTCAATTCCTAGGACCAAACAGCGACCATACATACTTTTTTTTTTTAAGTATGCACTGTAAGCCGCTTTGGATACTGCTAAATGGCATACACACACACACACACACACACACACACTAACATACACACATGCCCTGACACAAACACACAACCAACATGTACACGCTACTGCCACAACCTGCCCTTCCATATGTCACACACAATGCCAAAACACACATTCTTCACCCCGACCGACACACACAATCTACATGCTGAAACATGATATTTACCTCTTACCCTTTGTCTCCGTCTGTGATAGGACACAGCAGACTACATCCGTCCAATCAGCTTCTCCCTGCGCTTTAAGATCAACGACACAGAGAGCGGCCCAGTGCTGGACGAAGGCTGGCCCACCACCTTCAAGAGATCGGTCAGTGTGTGGGGTGTGTTTGGGGTGCTCGTAGCATCCTGGACAAATTGTATGATGTAATGTACTGTTACTGTACGTTATCTACAGTATTACTCTGGCACCTCCATTTCAAATACTGTACCTTGATGTCTCCAGATTGCGTTCTTCAAAGACTGTGGTGAGGATGATGTGTGTGTCACTGATCTGGTGCTGCAGGCTCATATGGACATCTCTGGGACAAGGTACATCTCACACACACGAACACATGTGCACACACACATGCATGGACACACACGTATAGACACACACACACCTGATCAAAAATGTTCCTCTCTTTTTTGTGTCCAGTCAACACTCAATCAGCCAAACAATTACTAAGTCAAGCGTTCTTGTTGTATTCACGTATTCATGTTTGTAGTTGTTGTGTAATAGTTGTATGAATGTCTGAATGTAACTCCTCTCTGCAGACAGCAGCCCTATGTGATCCGTAGCCCTCGCAGACGTCTGGCTGTAGAAGTCCAGCTGCAGAACAGACTGGAGAACGCCTACAACACCAGCCTGACACTGCACTACTCACGCAACCTCCACTTCTCTAGTCTCAGTATACGGGTACGAGACACACACACACCACACACCACACAGACACACACACACCACACAGACACAGATTTACAACATGGACCTGACAATTTTATTCTGTCTCCTCCCCCTTCTCTCTCTTCCTCCCTCCCTTTCGATGTCTCCATCCCTATCTTTCTCTCTCTCTCCTTCACTCTCTCTAGGAGGATACCCAGTTCAAAATTGAGTGTACATCTCTCAGTTCCAACAGTCATTCCTGTAATGTCAGCTATCCTGTGTTCCGCTCCCACTCCAAGGTCTGTCTGTCTGGCATCAAATACAATGAACAGAAATATAAACACAACATGTAAAGTGTTGGTCCCATGTTTCATGAGCTGAAATAAAAGATCCCAGAAATGTTCCATACGCACAAAAATCTTATTTTTCTCAAATGTTGTGCACAAATTTGTTTACATCCCTGTTAGTGAGCATTTCTCCTTTGCCAAGATAATCCATCCACCTGACACCTGACACCTGCCACCTGGTGTGGCATATCAAGAAGCTGATTAAACGGCATGATCATTACACTAGTGCACCTTGTGCTGGGGACAATAAAAGGCCACTCTAAAATGTGCAGTTTTGTCAAACAACACAATGCCACAGATGTCTCAGGTTTTGAGGGAGCGTTGGCATGATGACTGCAGGAATGTCACCAGTGCTGTTACCAAAGAATTGAATGTTCATTTCTCTACCATAAGCTGCCTCCAACGTCGTTTTAGAGAATTTGGCAGTATGTCCAACCGGCCTCACAATCGCAGACCACGTGTAACCACACCAGCTCCACATCCGGCCTCTTCACCAGCGGGATCGTCTGAGACCAGCCACCCAGACAGCTGATGAAACTGTGGGTTTGCACAACTGAAGATTTTCTACACAAACTGTTAGAAACCGTCTCAGGGAAGCTCATGTGTGTGCTTGCCGTCCTCACCACGGTCTTGACTTGATTGCAGTTCGACATTGTAATTGACTACAGTGGGGAAATACTCACCTTCGATGGCCACTGGTACGCTGGAGAAGTGTGCTCTTCACGGATGAATCCCGGTTTCAACTGTACCGGGCAGATGGCAGGCAGCGTGTATGGCGTTGTGTGGGTGAGCGGTTGGCTGATGTCAACGTTGTTCACAGAGGGCCCCATGGTGGCAGTGGGGTTATGGTATGGACAGGCATAACCTACGGACAACAAACACAATTGCATTTTATGGATGATCATTTGAATGCACAGAGATACTGTGACGAGATCCTGAGGCCCATTATCATACCATCCACCACCATCACCTCATGTTTCAGCATGATAATGCACAGCCCCATGTCACAAGGATCAGTGTAGTTCTGATACCACAAACTCAATCCCCACCACCTCATGTTTCAGCATGATAATGCACGGCCCCATGTCACAAGGATCAGTGTAGTTCTGATACCACAAACTCAATCCCCATCACCTTATGTTTCAGCATGATAATGCACGGCCCCATTTCACAAGGATCAGTGTAGTTCTGATACCACAAACTCAATCCCCACCACCTCATGTTTCAGCATGATAATGCACGGCCCCATGTCACAAGGATCAGTGTAGTTCTGATACCACAAACTCAATCCCCACCACCTCATGTTTCAGCATGATAATGCACGGCCCCATGTCGCAAGGATCAGTGTAGTTCTGATACCAAAAACTCAATCCCCACCACCTCATGTTTCAGCATGATAATGCACGGCCCCATGTCGCAAGGATCAGTGTAGTTCTGATACCAAAAACTCAATCCCCCCCACCTCTTATCTTCTCTCTGTCAGGTGAACTTCATGTTAGAGTTTGAGTTCAGCTGTACGTCTCTGCTCAGTAAAGTCCAGATGAAACTCACAGTTGCCAGGTAAGTCATTATAATCCTATGGAGGGATGTAAAGGGATTCCTATTGGGAGCTTTTAGAAATTAACCTGAAATTCAGCCTCCAGTGATTCCGTCTAACCCTAGTCATAATCCTACAGTAGAGACAGAAGTACTGTGTGTTTGTCTTCTCATGTGTCTGTCACATACATCTCTGTGTTCTTGGTTCCCATAGTGACAGTGTGGAGAGAGAGGCTACCTTGGGAGACAACAGTGTTCAGCTCCAGACTGTGGTTCAGTACGAACCTGACCTCTTCATCACCAGGTTAGTCTCTCTCTCTCGGTCTCTCTGTCTCTGTCTCTCTCTCTCTCTCTCATTCCCTGTATCTCTACCTTTCTTTGTAGTGACTCCAATCTGAACCGTTATGAGGTCCACCCAACCAGAACCATATCAGAGGCAATAGGACCAGAGTTCTACACACACTTCAGGGTAAGCAGTGCACACACAATATATCTGTTTCCTTAATATCCTTACTGCACAATCACACGCATAACCATACATACTGTCTTTACACACACACACACACACACACACACACACACACACACACACACACACACACACACACACACACACACACACACACACACACCTCAGACTAATGTGTTCTGTGTGTAGCTGCAGAACCTGGGCTGTTACAGTGTGAGTAACCTGGAGTTGAGGCTGAGCCTGCCCTCTGTAGCAGCTGGAGACAGAGTCTTCATGGCTGTTACTGAGGTCTTCTCTTACAACGTGAGTACTAACCCTCTCCCACTACTGTTGGAATAAACAGTTATTGTCATTTCTCTCTGGTTCTGAACTGTGACCTTTGTGATGTCAGGTGACAGGGGTGAATTGCAGTGTAGACAGTCACGTGTCCCAGCAGAAGGACAGACAGAGAGATGTACGACCACTACATCCTGAAGACATGCAACAGACTGACCTACTGGTGAGAACAGACAGACACATATACACTGATGCACGCACATACATGCACACACACACAAATACCCACGCACAAGATGATCTCATTCACAATCCTAACTAGCTATATAGTGTATTTACAGTTGTAACATGTTTCTGTGTGCGGTGTGTAGAACTGCAGCAGGTCGTGGTGTGTGGAGGTGGTGTGTGAGGTACAGCAGCTGCATCGAGGACAGACCGCTCTCATACGAGTTAGCCGCAGGGTCCACGACAACTTCTTCAGACAGGTACGAAGATTCTCTCTCTCACACACAGCTCTAACTATAAAAACACTCACCCTGACGTTGTCTCTGTCACCAGGCTAAGTTTAAGGTGGTGAGGATAGTGAGTGCCTATCGTCTGGCTGCTCAGGAATCTAACCTGGTCACTCTGGGGAGTGGCGCCATCTGGAGGGAGGTGAGAGAACAGCAGGATTAACACTAATAGTGGAGGACTGGTTTAGCCTTGTCTGTGCCTGACTCGTTTACACCCAGATAGAGGAAGCTGCCATGGGGTGATGATATCTGTCTGTCTGTTGTTTACATCCAGATAGAGTAGGAAGCTGATATAAGGTGATGAATATCTGTCTGTCTGTTGTTTACATCCAGATAGAGTAGGAAGCTGGTATAAGGTGATGAATATCTGTCTGTCTGTTGTTTACATCCAGATAGAGTAGGAAGCTGATATAAGGTGATGAATATCTGTCTGTCTGTTGTTTACATCCAGATAGAGTAGGAAGCTGGTATAAGGTGATGAATATCTGTCTGTCTGTTGTTTACATCCAGATAGAGTAGGAAGCTGATATAAGGTGATGAATATCTGTCTGTCTGTTGTTTACATCCATATAGAGTAGGAAGCTGGTATAAGGTGATGAATATCTGTCTGTATGTTGTTTACATCCAGATAGAGTAGGAAGCTGGTATAGGGTGATGATATCTGTCAGACTGTCTGTTGTGAAAATCCAGATAGAATAGGAAGCTGGTATAGGGTGATGATGTCTGTCTGTTGTTTACATCCAGATAGAGTAGGAAGCTGGGGCCTGTTGCACAAAACTAGGATAAGGGATTAAGCCAGGATATCTTGGTGATCCTGGCTCAATTGATCCGTAATCCGGTTGCACTAAAGATGGATAGGGGGCAGGAGGATATGTTATGGTATAAATTACCATGGAGATTTATTCTGTGGAGCTAGCCTGCTCCAGACCAGGCTAAATTCCAGGATCTATTTCATCTCATCCCTAATGTCAGTCAGCAGTCACCACAAATGGAAACCAATAGTTATTTCACTGCTCACTATACATTGTTATCACATATAACTAGACCCACTGTTATTATTTAAACGTTTGTGATCATTAATTTCAATGATTTTGGATAAAAAAATATTTTTAGATGATGTTGCTATCATTAGATAATTTACAGTTTCCCATAGACTATAAGGCTATATATAAAATGATAGAATATTAGGGCCACAGAGGGGAAAAAAACACAAGTCATAATATTGTAACCAGTTGTTTTAAAGGAGGACAGTTGTTAAAATGACAGATGTGGGGCATTTCGTGAAATTGTACTTCAGTATGGTTTCATAAACAAAGACATGCTGATGTGCCAGAATATTAAGTATCACATTGTCATAAGTATCAAAACTGTAAAAACAATATGTAGCTTTTCTGCAGAAAGAACCAGCCTCATAAATGTATGACTTTATCCTTTTTCTTCAGTGTGGCCCTAGTACTCTGTCATATAAACAAATACACATTCCATATGAATATAAAAACACAATGTGTAACATTATGTTCCTTTATTGAATAAGGACAAAACAAAGCAGGTAAACCATCAGCTCCTTTCGAAACTGAAGTCACAGTGACTCTACAAGATGGAAAGCACAGAATCCAAGCATATTATACAAAATGATACATGACACATTCAAAGGTCTGTATATAACACACCCTGCATGTCTGCACACTAAAATAAATGCAGGACAAATCCATACACATCAACTGAACAGACAAATGAATGGATGCAGTAGCCTCCCTGCAGCCTTGTATTACACACAGTATACCGCACAAACATCATAAGAGGCCAAATTCGTCAAAAAACGAACCCAAAAAAACCCAAATTCCTCTGCCACTGCAGGACATATTTAACCAAAATTGAAAGCACACATACTAACTAAAATAATTCAACACATATTGGTCCCTCAGCAGCCGACCACTGTCGTCATCAGGGAAGATTGCCGGATTGTCCCAGTCCATGGCTGGTGGCACTCTGGGGGCCCTCTCCTTCCTCAGGCAGGCCACATTGTGGAGGACAGCACAAGCCACAGTAATATCACATGCCCTAACAGGGCTGACCCTTAATTTGTGAAGGCAGTGAAAGCGTGCCTTCAGGAGGCCAAAGGTCATTTCAACTCTGGCCCTGGTCCTGGCATGGGCATGGTTGTAGGCCTGCTGTGCTTCCTGGGGGTCTGTGAAAGGTGTCAGGAGAAAAGGCTGGCAGCCATACCCCTGTCTCCCAGCAACACACCAGAGAATTCACCTGTCAACACAAAATCTCATCATTACTACCTCATAAACACAGTGATATTCTTGACACAGCCATGATGGTTATAAATAGGGGTTGTGTGGCTTACCTTGTGATAGGCACTGATAGATTTCAGAGGCCCGAAAGATTCTGGAGTCATGGACTGAGCCAGGCCATTTTGCCACAACATTGCTGATCACACAGTCAGCATTGCAGACCATCTGAAATCATAAGATGAGGAATATTACACCAATCAATGCACATCACTGGCAATGCAGAGTGTTCGTCAATGGACAATATCAAAAAGTTATGTTCACCTGAACATTAATGCTGTGAAAGGATTTCCTATTCACAAAATCGGCCTCATGGGCACCTGAGGGGGCTTTTATCCTTATGTGTGTGCAGTCCACTGCACCAATGACATTGGGGAAACCTGTCACACAAAGTAATGAGTATCCTACTATGTGTTAACAGTTGTCCTGTAATTTGTAGATCCTCTTACCTGCAATCCTATAGAACTCCTCTTTGATGTCACAGAGTCTTCTGTGGCCAGGGAAGGAGATGAAGACATCTGCTAATGCTTTGATAGCCAGACACACACTCCTTATTGTGCGGCAAATTGTGGCCTTGTTCAGCTGTTCTGCATCCCCCACTGAGTACAGGAAGGCTCCACTAGCAAAAAGCGCAAGGCCACACAAACCATTTGCTCCACACTCAGTGCATGGCTCCGTGCAGTGCGGTGCTTAATCCTGGGACCCAGTAGTCTGCATAGATACCTGATGCCATCTGCAGAAAACCTGTATCTTTCATATAGATGGTCATCAGGGAAGGCCAGTGGGTCCAACCGGTCCCTGAAGACCCTTTCTCGCCTGAAGGCTCTCCTCAGCACAAGTGCTTCTTCATCCACCACATCTCGCACGAATGGGCATGCCATTGTCAGAGCAGAAAGGAACACACAATTTTGGGCCTTCATATAGGCTAGTGGCCACACCTGGTGCTGGGGGTGGGCAAAAGAGGGCGATGCCTTATAACGATGACTTGGTTGTACTGATTGCTGGGAAAATAAAAAAACCTTAGAAAGATGCCACCGTCCTGTGTGCTCACAATAAGAGCTCATATGTCATGGCTCACTTGACTTTACGAGAATATACCTAATTTTTATTTTGAGCTGTGTCATCTTCTTGGAGCCGGGGAGGAAAGAAAAATAATGATTAATACATTTGTGTTACAGTTAGCATACAGTGTACATTGAAGGCATATCTCACCTCCCTCTCAAGTTTTTTTATTTCAAGGTCCAGTTTCCTAATTGTCCTCTTTTTTTTTATTTCGGACTCCAGTGCAAGATTTTCCATCTTTTTCTTCTTGTACTGAATGTCTATGTCTGCCAGTTCTATTTGGCGCCGGAGGTGGTTGCCATACAACTTTCTGATAGCTTGTGAGCTCTGTGAATACAATACAATTAGCGCAGCTGGAATTTGGCAGGATGTGGTGTCCTTTTATTAATACGCACTATGTTGCCAGGCTGGTTTTCCCACTGTATAGCATCTGGGTCCTGTAAAAGAAATTAGATTTTTGATTTTGATGAGGACTCCTCACCATTGTAGAGTAAATAGTACTTTCACAGTCTTAACATGATACCTCATGCCTTCTGGAATCCAGAGAGATGGTCTCCTCCTCATCATCGTCTCCATCATGTGCTGTTGCTGCTGCACTGGGGCCTTCACCCTATCACATTTAATCGGATTCATATTGAAGCTAGTAGACAAGACATGCCAGGCCTACAGTATGCCTTTGATGGAGTACTCACTGGATCAGCATCGTCTGGTGCTTGTGCTGGTGGCTCTAACAGGAACACAGTGCTGCCAGGCACTGCAAGGCAATAGGTAAACCAAAGTCAGACAGTCCAAATTGATTCAATATGAATGTGGTTGTATCCCATGTAGAGATGGAAGGACATACCTTGAATGAAGCGGGTGGCATCTTGGGAGGAACCTATGCTCGTCTCTTTCCCCCAGGGATCCCCTCTAAGACGGGCCTGCCTTTATTTAGCTCCAAGGCCATGTCCTCTGCTGGGGTAAGGTCAGCCTTTGGTGACCCACCACCCGTGCCTTGTCTGTGGGTATTCTTTTTCACTGCTAAAACAGTACAGACAATGTGTGAGCAGGCACCTTCTGGGTACAATATATGCTTGTGCTTTGTTAAATATTAGTCAGGGACCATACCATTCTGCAGAATGTTCTTGTATTTGATTTTGACCTGCTGCCATGTCCGTTTTGGCCCGTTCATGTTTAATCTACACACACACACACACACACACATTTAATGGAGTCACACTGCAAAAATTACTTGGTATTTTTGTCTTGTTTTCAGTAAAAATATCAAAAAATGTATCATAGCTTTATACAGTGTGATGGAGTTACTTTACACAATTTCACTCATATCTGCAGTGCATTTCAATTAAAAATTTAACCGTTTCATAATTACAGTACAACTGCATTTTTGGAGATGTGAATTAAATATTTGAATTGTAATTGTGATGTTTCAGCGGAGCGGTGAGTGTGTAATTGTGCACTACTTACGCATTCAGGCGGTCTGCAATACTTTGCCACGCTTTTTCTCTTTGCTTTATCACTGTGGCGGTGTTGCCTTTCTTCTTAATTATATATTTTACCTCCTCGTATGCCTCCATGAGGATTTGTGCTTCCGACGGGGAAAAGTACGCGGCTCTAGTTGCCATGGTAAATCAGTTAATCTGTGATCTGTGGCGGGGTCTATTTGAGTGAGCCGTGAGCGCGCACCTATCCAGGATTGGTTTCACCTGGCTTAATGAATCCGTGTCTGCTCATCCTGGCTTGGTCTTTGTGCAACCAATTAAGCCTGGACGCACATGTTTTGGCTTCATTGAGCTCAGCTGAGTCATTTATCCCGGATGTCTTAATTCTACTTTTGTGCAACAGGCCCCTGGTATAGGATGATGATGTCTGTCTGTTGTTTACATCCAGATAGAGTAGGAAGCTGGTACAGGGTGATGATATCTGTCTGTCTGTCTGTTGTTTACATCCAGATAGAGTAGGAAGCTGGTATAGGATGAGGATGTCTGTCTGTTGTTTACATCCAGATAGAGTAGGAAGCTGGTATAGGATGATGATGGCTGTCTGTTGTTTACATCCAGATAGAGTAGGAAGCTGGTATAGGGTGATGATATCTGTCTGTCTGTCCGTCTGTTGTTTACATCCAGATAGAGTAGGAAGCTGGTATAGGATGATGATGTCTGTCTGTTGTTTACATCGAGATAGAGTAGGAAGCTGCCATAGGGTGATGATATCTGTCTGTCTGTCTGTTGTTTACATCCAGATAGAGTAGGAAGCTGGTATAGGGTGATGAATATCTGTCAGACTGTCTGTTGTTTACATCCAGATAGAGTAGGAAGCTGGTATAGGGTGATGATATCTGTCAGACTGTCTCTACTTATCAGCCTTTTTTCTCTTTCTCTCCATCAGACGGTGTTGGAGGTACTAAAGGGGCGGGCCATCCCTATTTCTCTCTGGATTCTGATAGGTAGCATCATTGGAGGGCTTCTGCTATTGGCCCTCATCATCTTCGCAATGTGGAAGGTACACCAATCACACCTCACCATACAGTACCTCTGTACCTCACACTCTGCAACAACTTGTTTCTCCTCTGCCTTTGTGGTAAAGATCAACACTTTGGATTTCACTCCTTCCTTCTCATCCCTCCTTTCTCCAGCTGGGGTTCTTCACTCGTAAACAGATAAAGGACGAGGAACTCGAAGACTGAGCCCGCCCCTCGCCGCCATGATGTCAGTCAATGGATACAGGATCTGTGACAACCAGAGAACCACAGAAACAGTCCACTTCGTGCCCATCCCCATGGCAACAACCTGCACAGAGACTGCTCCGCCCCCCCAGCAATAAAAACAGATGCCTTCCCTCTCTTCTAAATCGTGCCCCCCCCCCATAAAGAACGCACAGCCGGTATAGATGAGCGTTGCCCAGTGTGTGTCTGAACTGTCAAAACACCTAACACCACATGGCACAGACTGCATCTATCATCAGACACCCCAACATCTTGTCTGTTTCTACAGGTGAACCCATGGCTGTAGGGCTGTAGTTACACACCTGTTTAGAAACGTACAGCAGGAAGGACGTGTACATGAGTTTTCTGCAGAGATGTTCCAGACAGGAAATAATGCTGTACACTACGTGTCAAACTCATTCCACGGAGGGCCGAGTGTCTGCAGGTTCACTCCACCCTTGTACTTGATGGATGAATTAAGGTCACGGCTTAGTGAGGGACTCCCCTCAACTGGTTGTCTAGGTCTTAATTGAATGGAGAAAACAAAAACCTACAGACACACAGCCCTCTGTGGAATGAGTTTGACACTCCTGGTGCAATGTGACTGGGTATGATGTTCAATGACTGCAGATTTCAAACAGCATAGATCTGTATAAGTAGATACAGTACAGGCATCGACCTGTAATTAGTACCATGTTGTATAAGTAGATATAGTACAGGCATCGACCTGTAATTAGTACCATGTTGTATAAGTAGATACAGTACAGGCATCGACCTGTAATTAGTACCATGTTGTATAAGTAGATATAGTACAGGCATCGACCTGTAATTAGTACCATGTTGTATAAGTAGATACAGTACAGGTATCAACCTGTAATTAGTACCATGTTGTATAAGTAAATATAGTACATGCATCGACCTGTAATTAGTACCATGTTGTATATGTAGATACCGTACAGGTATTAACCTGTAATTAGTACCATGTTGTATAAGTAGATATAGTACAGGCATCGACCTGTAATTAGTACCATGTTGTATAAGTAGATACAGTACAGGCATCGACCTGTAATTAGTACCATGTTGTATAAGTAGATATAGTACAGGCATCGACCTGTAATTAGTACCATGTTGTATAAGTAGATACAGTACAGGCATCGACCTGTAATTAGTACCATGTTGTATAAGTAAATATAGTACAGGCATCGACCTGTAATTAGTACCATGTTGTATAAGTAGATACAGTACAGGTATCGACCTGTAATTAGTACCATGTTGTATAAGTAGATACCGTACAGGCATCGACCTGTAATTAGTACCATGTTGTATAAGTAGATACAGTACAGGCATCGACCTGTAATTAGTACCATGTTGTATAAGTAGATATAGTACAGGCATCGACCTGTAATTAGTACCATGTTGTATAAGTAGATATAGTACAGGTATCGACCTGTAATTAGTACCATGTTGTATATGTAGATACCGTACAGGCATCGACCTGTAATTAGTACCATGTTGTATAAGTAGATACAGTACAGGTATCAACCTGTAATTAGTACCATGTTGTATAAGTAGATATAGTATAGGCATCGACCTGTAATTAGTACCATGTTGTATAAGTAGATATAGTACAGGCATCGACCTGTAATTAGTACCATGTTGTATAAGTAGATATAGTACAGGCATCAACCTGTAATTAGTACCATGTTGTATAAGTAGATATAGTACAGGCATCAACCTGTAATTAGTACCATGTTGTATAAGTAGATACAGTACAGGTATCAACCTGTAATTAGTACCATGTTGTATAAGTAGATACAGTACAGGCATCGACCTGTAATTAGTACCATGTTGTATAAGTAGATATAGTACAGGCATCGACCTGTAATTAGTACCATGTTGTATAAGTAGATATAGTACAGGTATCGACCTGTAATTAGTACCATGTTGTATATGTAGATACCGTACAGGCATCGACCTGTAATTAGTACCATGTTGTATAAGTAGATACAGTACAGGTATCAACCTGTAATTAGTACCATGTTGTATAAGTAGATATAGTACAGGCATCGACCTGTAATTAGTACCATGTTGTATAAGTAGATATAGTACAGGCATCGACCTGTAATTAGTACCATGTTGTATAAGTAGATATAGTACAGGCATCAACCTGTAATTAGTACCATGTTGTATAAGTAGATATAGTACAGGCATCAACCTGTAATTAGTACCATGTTGTATAAGTAGATACAGTACAGGTATCAACCTGTAATTAGTACCATGTTGTATAAGTAGATATAGTACAGGCATCAACCTGTAATTAGTACCATGTTGTATAAGTAGATATAGTACAGGCTATTGAATGAAAATGCACTACCTGATAATGGGGGCCACTTATAATCATGTGAATATATTTGTATTTCTATGAAAAGCTGTTACAAACCAAACTGTCTATTTAATATTCAGAAGTCATCATGACTTTAGATTTTTCACCCATTTTCTCTACAGTACAGTTCATTTTTTGTCAAATTAACTTGATAATTAAAGTTTTTGTAAATGTTATTTTAGTTTCTTTCATGTTCATTTATACATACATAGGATCATTCATTCACATGAACCAAATATTTTATTACATAACGTTTTTTTATTTTTTAAATCTGGCATTTCAGACTACTTCATTCTATAAAAGAAAAAACACTTTCACACTAGCAGACATTGTTGAACATATAACTGAAATAACGACGTCTGTACGTCAGGCAGAAAAAGCACCAAGTGAGTCAGGTATATGAAAACGCAAACATTTTATTGATGCAACTTTATGTCCATTGTGTTTCTCCCCTCCTCCTCCCTCCCCTCCCTCCCTCTCACTTGGTCTTGGTAGAGAAGATGTAGGACTCCAGTAGAAAGAGTCTCATCCACCTGGTTCTCTGTAGAGTCCAACCTTCAGGGAGAAAAGAAACAAGTAAAAGAAAGAGGTAATAAAGCTACAGTAATGTAGTAATAACAAGTATGTAGTAGTACTTGTTGATGTGATGTCGTAGGCCTCTAGCTGTTGTCTATAGATATATAGTATGAGTGTCGTAGCAGTAGCATCCTGACTGGTTGCATCACCACCTGGTATGGCAAGTGCTCGGCCTCCGACCGTCAGGCACTACAGAGGGTAGTGCGTACGGCCCAGTGCATCACTGGTGCCAAGCTTCCTGCCATCCAGGACCTCTACACCAGGCGGTGTCAGAGGAAGGCCCTAAAAATTGTCAAAGACCCCAGCCACTCCAGTCATAGACTGTTCTCTCTACTACCGCATGGCAAGCGGTACCGGAGCACCAAAAGGCTTCTCAACAGCTTTTACCCCCATACGACTCTCGAATAGGTAAACAAATGGCTACTCGGACTATTTACATTGTTCCACCCCCCCAACTTCTCTTTTATGCTGCTGCTACTCTCTGTTTATCAATAATGCAGTCACTTCAAACTATACATTCATGTACATACTACCTCAATTAGCCCGACTAACCGGTGTCCCCAGACATTGGCTACCAGGACTATCTGCATTGTGTCCCGCCACCCACCAACCCCTCTTTTACGCTACTGCTACTCTCTGTTCATCATATATGCATAGTCACTTTAACCATATCTACATGTACATACTACCTCAATCAGCCTGACTAACCAGTGCCTGTATATAGCCTCTCTCCTGTATATAGCCTCGCCACTGTATATAGCCTCTCCCCTGTATATAGCCTCTCCCCTGTATATAGCCTCTCCCCTGTATATAGCCTCTCCCCTGTATATAGCCTCTCCCCTGTATATAGCCTCTCCCCTGTATATAGCCTCGCCACTGTATATAGCCTCGCCCCTGTATATAGCCTCTCCCCTGTATATAGCCTCTCCCCTGTATATAGCCTCTCCCCTGTATATAGCCCCTCCCCTGTATATAGCCCCTCCCCTGTATATAGCCCCTCCCCTGTATATAGCCCCTCCCCTGTATATAGCCCCTCCCCTGTATATAGCCCCTACTGTATATAGCCCCTACTGTATATAGCCCCTACTGTATATAGCCTCTACTGTATGTATATAGCCTCTACTGTATGTATATAGCCTCTACTGTATGTATATAGCCTCTACTGTATGTATATAGCCTCTACTGTATATAGCCCCTACTGTATATAGCCTCTACTGTATGTATATAGCCTCTACTGTATATAGCCTCTACTGTATGTATATAGCCTCTACTGTATATAGCCTCTACTGTATATAGCCTCTACTGTATATAGCCTCTACTGTATATAGCCTCTACTGTATATAGCCTCTACTGTATATAGCCTCGCTACTGCTATTTTTCACTATTTTTTTATTTTTTTTATTGTTTTTTTACTTATCCATTGTTTACCTAAAAATCACACCGTTGGTAAGTAAGCATTTCACTGTAATACACATGACAAATAAACTTTGATTTGATTTAGTAGTAGTACTTGTTGATGTGACGTCGTAGGTCTTCCAGTTGGAGGTCTCAACTTACTGTGGAGTGTTACAATAGTAGAATACACAAGTTGCAATTTTGACATTTGTTGTGCATCAGCAGTTTCTCTTGTTATGTCAGTCACTGACAGTCACTCCCCCATGTCAGCTAACATTCTGTACATTGTTAGTCTTATCTAAACTAGCAGTAATCATGGTTGAATTCATCCCTCTCACTCAGATAGCATATTAAAAATAGAAAACATTTCTCTCCACCTTATGGCAAAATGTGTAGAATTGCAGGAAATGTACTCTAAAAAGTAAATGTATTGTCTCCTAGTTTAGGGCCCCTAAAAGGGTCGGCTCTGACTGCAAGAGTGGGTATGGATGTGGTGCGCAGACCCGCGATGCTCATATTTTTTGTGGCCCCCCCATCCCCATCAAAGTTGCCCATCCCTGATCTATAGTACGTGTGTATTAGTAGTAGTAGTAATGCAGTATTTGTTGATGTGATGTCACAGGGCTTCTAGCTGCTGTCTCTATAGATCTATAGTATGGATGTAGTGGTAATTAAGGTGCAGTGGTAATTAAGGTGCAGTGGTAATTAAGGTGCAGTGGTAATTAAGGCGCAGTGGTAATTAAGGCGCAGTGGTAATTAAGGTGCAGTGGTAATTAAGGCGCAGTGGTAATTAAGGTGCAGTGGTAATTAAGGTGCAGTGGTAATTAAGGTGCAGTGGTAATGCAGTATTTGTTGATGTGATGTCACAGGGCTTCTAGCCACTGTCTCTATAGATCTATAGTATGGATGTAGTGGTAATTAAGGTGCAGTGGTAATTAAGGCTTCTTTCTTTTCTCTCCAAAACTCTTGGAACGTGCCGTCCTTGGCCAGCTCTCCCGCTATCTCTCTCAGAATGACCTTCTTGATCCAAATCAGTCAGGTTTCAAGACTAGTCATTCAACTGAGACTGCTCTTCTCTGTATCACGGAGGCCCTCCGCACTGCTAAAGCTAACTCTCTCTCCTCTGCTCTCATCCTTCTAGACCTATCGGCTGCCTTCGATACTGTGAACCATCAGATCCTCCTCTCCACCCTCTCCGAGTTGGGCATCTCCGGCGCGGCCCACGCTTGGATTGCGTCCTACCTGACAGGTCGCTCCTACCAGGTGGCGTGGCGAGAATCTGTCTCCTCACCACGCGCTCTCACCACTGGCGTCCCCCAGGGCTCTGTTCTAGGCCCTCTCCTATTCTCGCTATACACCAAGTCACTTGGCTCTGTCATAACCTCACATGGTCTCTCCTATCATTGCTATGCAGACGACACACAATTAATCTTCTCCTTTCCCCCTTCTGATGACCAGGTGGCGAATCGCATCTCTGCATGTCTGGCAGACATATCGGTGTGGATGACGGATCACCACCTCAAGCTGAACCTCGGCAAGACGGAGCTGCTCTTCCTCCCGGGGAAGGACTGCCCGTTCCATGATCTCGCCATCACGGTTGACAACTCCATTGTGTCCTCCTCCCAGAGCGCTAAGAACCTTGGCGTGATCCTGGACAACACCCTGTCGTTCTCAACTAACATCAAGGCGGTGGCCCGTTCTTGTAGGTTCATGCTCTACAACATTCGCAGAGTACGACCCTGCCTCACACAGGAAGCGGCGCAGGTCCTAATCCAGGCACTTGTCATCTCCCGTCTGGATTACTGCAACTCGCTGTTGGCTGGGCTCCCTGCCTGTGCCATTAAACCCCTACAACTCATCCAGAACGCCGCAGCCCGTCTGGTGTTCAACCTTCCCAAGTTCTCTCCGTCACCCCGCTCCTCCGCTCTCTCCACTGGCTTCCAGTTGAAGCTCGCATCCGCTACAAGACCATGGTGCTTGCCTACGGAGCTGTGAGGGAACGGCACCTCAGTACCTCCAGGCTCTGATCAGGCCCTACACCCAAACAAGGGCACTGCGTTCATCCACCTCTGGCCTGCTCGCCTCCCTACCACTGAGGAAGTACAGTTCCCGCGCAGCCCAGTCAAAACTGTTCGCTGCTCTGGCCCCCCAATGGTGGAACAAACTCCCTCACGACGCCAGGACAGCGTAGTCAATCACCACCTTCCGGAGACACCTGAAACCCCACCTCTTTCAGGAATACCTAGGATAGGATAAAGTAATCCTTCTCACCCCCCTTAAAAGATTTAGATGCACTATTGTAAAGTGGCTGTTCCACTGGATGTCTTAAGGTGAACGCACCAATTTGTAAGTCGCTCTGGATAAGAGCGTCTGCTAAATGACTTAAATGTAAATGTAAATGTAATGCGCAGTGGTAATTAAGGTGCAGTGGTAATTAAGGCGCAGTGGTAATTAAGGTGCAGTGGTAATTAAGGTGCAGTGGTAATGCAGTACTTGTTGATGTGATGTCGCAGGGCTTCTAGCTGCTGTCTCTATAGATCTATAGTATGGATGTAGTGGTAATTAAGGTGCAGTGGTAATTAAGGTGCAGTGGTAATTAAGGCGCAGTGGTAATTAAGGTGCAGTGGTAATTAAGGTGCAGTGGTAATGCAGTACTTGTTGATGTGATGTCACAGGGCTTCTAGCTGCTGTCTCTCGGGGGCAGTGATCATCTCCTCCACCTGTCAGCTGTTCAGGCTCCGCCCCACTGGCCTGCAGCGATGCCAGGATCGCCTCAATTCGCTGGGACTTCTCCAGCAGACGCCTGTCAATCAAACACAGGAAGTATTATACATGTACCAAAATTGCTGAGGATTATATACACAAAAAGTCAGACTTGTTTCCATTGTGGTCCTCTGTTGTCCTCTAAAAGTCAATATGCGGACCTAAAGAGACCTTAGCAGGAGACTTAGAGAATAAAACCAAATCTATCCATCCATCCACTTAGGAATCAATCAATAAACTCACTTGTTCTCCTTGGTCTCGAAGAGGCGCCTCTCAATCAGATTAGCCACTGTCTGCATGTAGTGATGGGGGAAAAATGTATACAGTTACATATCACAATATTGTTTTGGACTTGTTCTCCATCTTCTTTTTATAATAGTAAGCCAACAGATTTTCTGCACTTTTATTTCCATGACTTATCAAAACAAACGTTCTCATGCGCTCTCGTCTCTCTGCAGCAGACATATAGTGAGCAATATGTTTGGAACATCAAATCGCATTGCATATAGAAACGTGAGAATCGCAATACATATCGTATCAGCAACTAAGTATTGTGATAATATCATGAGGTCCTTGACAATTCCCAGCCCTATCTGCAAGTCAGACGTCCACCATTAATTGTCAAGTCAGCGATGCACGAAGTAAACAGCAATCAAATCAAATGTATTTATAAAGCCCTTTTTTACATCAGTAGATGTCACAAAGTGCTGTACAGAAACGCAGCCTGAAACCCCAAACAGCAAGCAATGCAGATGTAGAAGCAATATCAGGCGGGCTACCGCAACAATGGAGTGTGAATTGCGACACTAAACGTCTCTGCTGTTGTGGTCCTGAAGCTCAAGTTGCAGCACCGTAAAGTACACATGCAGACATGTACTCACCGGCCAGGTTATTAGGTACACCACCACATTCACCAAAATATATCGCTCCTACAGACTGAGTCACGTGACCGTGGCTTGTTATATAAAGCAGGCAGGCATTGAGGCATTCAGTTACTAATGTTTGATTGAATGTTAGAATGGGCAAAGCCAGTGACCTAAGTGACCTGAGAGTGATATGATCGTCGGTGTCAGGCATGCCAGATCTCAGGAACGGCCAATGGCCTGGGCTTTTCACGCACAGCAGTGTCTACGGTTTCCCAGGAATGGAAAAACAAAAAGCATCCAGTCAGCGGCAGTCCTGTGGGCGAAAACAGCTTGTTGATGAGAGGTCGAAGGAGATTAGCAAGAATCATGCAAACTAACAGACGGGCCACAAACAGGCAAATAACGGCACAGGACAACAGTGGTGTGCAGAACGGCATCTCGGAACGCACGTCTCGTCGGTCCTTGTCACGGATGGGCTATTGCAGCAGACGACCACACAGGGTTCCACTCCTATCAGCCAAAAACAAGAAGAAGTGGCTCCAGTAGGCTCAAGATCACCAACAGTGAACAATTGATGAGTGGAAAAACCTTCAACGAATCCCGGTTCCTGTTGCGTCATGCTGATGGAAGAGTCAGGATTTGCCGTAAGCAGCATGTGTCCGTGGACCCATCCTGCCTGGTGTCAACGGTACAGGCTGGTGGCGGTGGTGTACCACTGTCCAATCTGCAGCAACCGTGTGATGCCATCGCATCAGCATGGACTAACATCCCGGTGGAACGTTTCTGACTTTTAGAGTCCATGCCGCAAAGAATTCAGGCTGTTCTGGAGGCAAAGGGGGGTCCGACCTGGTACTAGATAGGTGTACCTAATAAACTGAAAGTAGATTTTTGACTCGTTCTCCTTCCGTATTTCCTCTTTATTTAGACAGTTTAAAATGTAGATGTAAAGGTACAGTTGTAGAAGAGAGAAAGTCAGAAAGAGGCTGGGGATTTAATGTGTCAATGTGGACAATATGTGTTCAGTAAACTACAGCACTACCGCTGTGACTCCAGTGTAGGTTTGCAAATATTTTGTCCCGAGTGAGACATCTTGCATCACGCTCATCTGCAATATCAGTGTTTCATACTGCTGCTCATAGTATAGCTTAGTTTGAATGTGTACCTTGTAGCAGTAGCCGGGCAGTAGGCAGCTGGTTGACAGTGTACAGGTAGAAGGTACGTGAAGGGGCGTGGTCAGGAGTCTTAGGAATTTCCTAGGGTGGAAAAACACAGGTCAGCATGATAATGTATGGTTTGTATAGTGTGTGTTTTACCTGTAGTTGTACCAGGTTCTCTGACAGCAGTGTGTACAGCATGTCTTTGGCCTCCTTGGCAGGGATCATAGCAAAGTCCTCCACCTGCTTCTGCTCCAGGTTTCCTTAGCAACAGACGGAAGATCCTAGCCGACCGCGAGCCAATCCTGTCAATGGGAAAGGTTGAATGAGTGACACCCTACAAGTTATGTAGCCACCGTGGGCTAAACACAGTAAATGGACACAGACCAACTCTGACAAACACAGACACACCGACCTCTCCTGTACCACAGACTCCAGTGTGGCTCTCGCCAGGTTGGCCAGGGCTCTTTGGAGATCTGAGTGGTCAGTCAAGAAACGACCACTTACAACTGTATCATGAAATACTGGAAATTACCTATTATACAATAGTGTGTGGTGTGTGGATGAGAAACTCAAAACAAGTTTCATCAGGGTTGTAAAAGGATACTGACCAGGTACATTCCACCTCCACTGTCACCTGATTTCCCCACAAACTCCATCTGAGGAACAGAGGGAGGGAGAAACATCAGTTTACCAGCCCCCTAGGCACGGATCCAAGGTCAGTTCTGCAATTGACCTCCCAATCGTTACGGTTGGGATATGGGGAGGGGAATCTGATCCTTGATCTGCTCCTACCGGGTCATCCACCAGAAGGGAGAGGTACTGGTCCAGGATTGGTCTGCTGATGCTGTAGTTGGGCAGGAGGGAGCGGAAGATCTCATTGGCTGAGAGAGGCTGAGTGTCGGCGGCAGTCTGTGTGGTGGTAACCTCACTCATCCTCAACATAGTTCTCACTACTGGTCTGTGGGGGGGAAGAGAGCGGTCTTTTTCACTCAGGCCCCCCTTCCAGCATTGGGGAACATCCCGTATGACACATCTATTTCTATGGGCACAAGCACTGTTCATGATACAAACAGTTCACACTAGAGGTCGGCCGATTAATTAGGGCCGATTTCAAGTTTTCATAACAATCGGAAATCGGTATTTTTGGGCGCCGATTTAAAAATTATATTTTTTTACACCTTTATTTAACCAGGCAAGTCAGTTAGGAACACATTCTTATTTTCAATGACGACCTAGGAACGGTGGGTTAACTGCCTCGTTCAGGGGCAGAAAGACAGATTTTCACCTTGTCAGCTCGGGGGATCCAATCTTGCGACCTTACAGTTAACTAGTCCAACGCAATAACGACCTGCCTCTCTCTCGTTGCACTCCACAAGGAGACTGCCTGTTACGCAAATGCAGTAAGCCAAGGTAAGTTGCTAGCTAGCATTAAACTTATCTTATAACAAACAATCAGTCATAATCACTTGTTAACTACACATGGTTGATGATATTACTAGATATTATCTAGCATGTCCTGTGTTGCATATAGTCTGACTGAGCATACAAGTATCTAACTGAGCAGTGGTAGGCAGAAGCAGGCGCGTAAACATTCATTCAAACAGCACTTTCGTGTGTTTTGCCAGCAGCTCTTCATTGTGCGTCAAGCCTTGCGCTGTTTATGACTTCAAACCTATCAACTCCCGAGATGAGGCTGGTGTGACCGAAGTGAAATGGCTGGCTAGTTAGCGCACGCTAATAGCGTTTCAAACTTCAGTCGCTCTGAGCCTTGGGGTGGTTGTTTCCCTTGCTCTGCATGGGTAACGCTGTTTCGATGGTGGCTGTTGTCGTTGTGTTGCTGGTTCGAGCCCAGGGAGGAGCGAGGAGAGGGACGGAAGCCATACTGTTACACTGGCAATATTAAAGTGCCTATAAGAACATCTACTAGTCAAAGGTTAATGAAATACAAATGGTATAGAGGGAAATAGTCCTATAATAACTACAACCTAAAACTTCTTACCTGGGAATATTGAAAACTCATGTTAAAAGGAACCACCAGCTTTCATATGTTCTCATGTTCTGAGCAAGGAACTGAAACATTAGCTTTCTTACATAGCACATATTGCTCTTTTACGTTCTTCTCCAACACTGTTTTTGCATTATTTAAACCAAATTGAACATGTTTCATTATCTACTTGAGGCTAAATTGATTTTATTGATGTATTATATTAAGTTAAAATAAGTGTTAATTCAGTATTGTTGTAATTGTCATTATTACAAATACATTTTTTAAATTAATTTTTAAAAATCGGCATCGGCTTTTTTGTCCTCCAATAATCGGTATCGGCGTTGAAAAATCATAATCGGTTCTTCATCTAGTTCACACCCGTCTTGTTGGTGGAGAAAACATCTGGTAGGTTTAAAGCTTTCCTGCAATTCTACACATTTTATCTTGAAGTGCAGAGAAAATGTTGCCATTTTTTATTTATTTAACTAGGCCACGCCCTCCCTGCTAACCCCTCAGTTTGGGAATCACTGACTTAGACCACCCCCATTAAATCTCTCCTGGTCTACAAGCATACCGAGGTGGTCTGTAGGGGTCTGTGACACTGACCTGGTCCAGTTTGCTGGCCACAGCACTAATGATGGCCTGGTCTCTGAAGTGCTGATGGAACCTCTCAAAGTTCACCTGCCAGTAGATCCCCTCATCACCACACGACTGGAAAGAGAGGGAGGGAGGAGATATTCCTTATTGAGAGGAGTAAAAGAAAAACGGAACAAGGTTCTCTGATTCTCTATAGCAGCCCATTATCTCTGAGTGTCAAGAGTAGAGGGTCTGACCTCTGAGTCCATCTTGACTTTCTTCCCTCCTCTCTGCTCCTCACTGTCGTCACTGGAGCGTCTGCGCTTCCCACAACCTGCCCCACAAACACAACAAGCGAGTGTATAGCAACTATTTACTGAATTACATATAGCAGGAGGTTTACATGTGGGTAAGCACACAGGTGAAAAGGTACTACGTGTTATATGAGACAAAGTGTTTGCGGTACCTATGAGTGTGACATGGGGCAGTGTGTAGCAGTCGGGGTTGCTCTCTGCTGTTGGGGGGGCAGTGGAGGTGGCTGCAGTTCCCATCTCGGCCACCGGAGGACAGCGCTGCAGGAAGTGAGTCTCCACCAGCTTAGAGAAGGCGGAGACCACCTCACTGTACTCCATACTACGACCCTCTACAGAGAGAAAAATCATGAGGATAGGAGAAGAAAATATAGAATAATCATACGTCTTGTAATCGCTCTCTCACACACCCTCCATGTTATGAGTGAGTCGGTCAGCTACAGTCTTTACTGTGTTGCTCAAGGTCATATGGCCTCGTTGTAGGACCTCCTCCACGATGAGTTCTCCTGTGTCTCCATACAGGGTCTTAGCTGTGTAGATGTACCGCAGAACACTTAGAACCCGCTCACAGCTGGCCCGGTACCTTACTGGACTCCCGGGCCCTCGCCGGCCCGAACTCACAAGCACCGTGCTGTACCAACACACACAGAGACTTCTTCACCTGCAGAAGAGACAGGGTCACCACCCCTGTTGAACAATGTTTTATGTGTGTGCGTTTGTTTTAGTACCAGGTCCAGTGGTGTGTTGGTCTCATTGGCGATGGTCCTGAGGTTCTGTGCCCCTCCTCTGAGCAGGTGAGTGCCTATCCTCTCCAAAGTGCTCCTGTAGCAGCAGGCCACACAGCCACAGCTCCTGGGCAGTCATATGCTGAGACAGGAGGAACCGGGGAACAGGTCAACAACATGTTTTTGGACTGTTCATCATACTTATGCTGAGAAGTATGATGACACTCACAACCAGTAACCAAATCACGGCTATTCAACAACGTTTACTAACAACTTTAATTTTATAACTTAACTGCCATGCTCACAAACCTTTGCAAAACACCCTTTTCAGATCATGAAATGAGTTTCGGGAGAATCCTCGCAAAACAACTTCAGAATTCCAAACACATGTGATTGCCAGCGCCACAACACAACGAATTTCCGCACTCACAAGTAAGCTAATTTTCCCAAAGAGTTGCGCATTGCATGAAGGGATGTTGGCGGACCACCCTCTTTGGTATGCAGGAGGACCGACGTCACTGTTTGTGCTATTCTGGGGAAGATGGCGGAAGCTGCGGCGGTTCCCCCGCATCGGTTCTTCTGTCATTGTTGTAAGGGAGAAGTAAGCCCCAAGCTCCCGGTAAGTCAGTCGTTTCACCGTGTCCCGATCATGTCTGTTCAAAGCAGGTCTTGTTCTTTTCTGTCGGTTGACAACCGAATCTGAGTCCAGCAAATAGCAGAAGTTGTTTAACTAGCTAGCTGCTAACTGTAGACGGCTAGCCAGTAGGGCCCTCGGCACTGGCTCTAACTAGCTAGCATACAATGTTGATATTTGTTGTTGCTCGCTTTTACAATAGGATTTGTCAACTAATTTCTTTAACGAATACATTATGTACAGTAATTGTTAAAGATTATACTGGCATGGTTGAATAACCGTACCTGTAGTTACTGAGTAGCTGGTGTTATTTGATGTGATGTTAACCTTATTCGAGGTGGGTTTTGTGTGCTTTTCCTGAATTCCTCGAGGTAGCTATATGGAAATCTGATGGATATTTCAACGTAACTAGGCCAGTCTGGCTACGCCTTGGCCTACAAAGTGATGACACTTAACGTTAACATTTAGCTAGCCAGTCGTGTAGCTATTTGTTATTGACTCGCAGTCTCTGTCAGTCAGTCAATATGTCATTCAGTCTGCCTGTCTAAACCAACGTTCGCTAGGATACATTTGTGTATGTTAGGCTGGTCAGTGAGAGGCAGGCTGGTAATCCCCTGTTTATTCCCTTCCTGCCATTGAAGCTACATCTGGGAGGAGGCTGAAGTAGGCCTAGAAACGGACCTAAGGCTAGTTTTGAGATTTCCCTCTTATTGGGAAATAGATCTGTGCCTATGGGTCCGATCCATCTAGCCCAGGGTTTCCCAAACTCGGTCATGCCCCCCCCATCATCAAGATTGGGCTCCAGAGTGGCGCAGCGTTCTAAGGCACTGCATCTCAGTGACCATGGTTCGATTCCAGGCTGTATTACAACCGGCCATGATTGGGAGTCCCATTGGTCCAGTGTAGTATGGGTTAGGGTTTGGCCAGGGTAGGTTGTCATTGTAAATAAGAATTTGTTTTTGTCTGACTTGCCTAGTTAAATAAAAGCTTTGATTATTTGAATCAGCTGTGAAGCTCTAAGGCAAGAAACTAAACTTGTACTGGGGTTGGGGGAGAATTTGGGAAACTCTGATCTAGCCTGCTCACAGGCTAACCCTGCCTGCTGGTCTCACACTCTCTCTCTGTGCTGCTGAGGCATGTTTCAGCCATGCCCACTCACTGACTGCATATAAGCAGTTAATCTGTCTCACCTCCCCAAGACATATACTGAAAGAGAGAGCGCGCATGCCTCGAATATACAGAACCCTGTGCTCGTCCGTCTGAAGCATTCTTCTTTCAGGCATAGTGTCTGTATGTTTTCACCAGATGCCAATGGCTGAGGCATATCCTAAGCCTACACACAATATTGCATACAGCAATACAGGTTTTGAACAATTTTGGAATGAGGTTCACTTCAAGTTCAAGTGTCCTTTTGTTTTGTGGAATAAAGAACATGTCTGTGTCATAGGCCTAATCCCATTGTGAGTGAACTCGACACGGGTGCCAGGGAAGAATACGTCTCGATGACAACTTCCACTTTACATGTTTATGTTCCTGCCTAATGCTATGTTCAAATAGGCTATATCCTGACTCTGCCACAGATCTCTACTAGACATTTCCCCATTCTACAGACAGAAACCCCTGCATAGCTGCCTCAGCAGCCCTGTATAGAACACGGTGTGACTCATGTACTCTCTGAGTTTGTGGTTTTGTGTGTTTTTGCAGGAGTACATCTGTCCCAGGTGTGAGTCTGGCTTTATAGAGGAGGTAACAGAAGATTCCAGGTGAGAATATCTTGTTTCTTATGTCTGTAGCTTTAATGAATCGACCAGACATAAGCTAGGCAGAGTGAATGGAAGGTGGTGGAGAATGACTGTGTATAGATGTTGGATGTTACTAATGCTGTGTTTTGCCTCCTGTGTGCTGTTTCCCTCAGTCTGCTAGAGGGTGGCACTAACGGGACAGATGACACAGCCACACAGTTTGCAGAGGTATGATATGCAGTGCACTGTGGCCTGGAGGGTACAGGGGTGGGGGGGGGATGCAAATGTGTACTGTGATCTCATCTGTACTAAATGTACCTTTTGTGATCCCATCTTTCTTTCACATGCTTTCTCTATCTCTCTCTCCCTTCCACTGTCCCTCTCTCCATTCCCCCACCCTCTCTGTTTTCACCCTCACCCCTCATTTCTCTCTCAGCAGCTGTGGCACCTGTTGTTTGTAGAGAGGCCTTTCACAGTGGATGGTGACAGTCCAGACTCAGAGCCCCGGGTCCCTGGTGGAGGGGTTGGGGTAGGATCAGGGGGGTTAGGTCTGGGGGGGCTGGGAGGGCTAGGAGGCCTGGGAGGAGGTCCTATCGGAGGGTCCGTCCCTGCTGGGCTAGGAGGACCCCTGGGGGGTCCTCTGGGAGGGGGGGAACACTGGGGGCCCGGTCGCCCCCCTCGCCTGCACAGTCAGCGGAGGTACCGCTCCAGAGGGAGCAGCAGACCTGACCGCTCACCTGCCGTAGAGGGGTGAGACTCCTCTCCTTACGATGCCATGTTGATATTCATATGGCTGTTTTGATCATTCAGGATTTGCAGGTTCTAAATGTAGTCTTTTTTTTTTTTAGTTTTCAATGTTCTGCTAAACTCATTCCTGACTGATGTTTGTGCCTTCTCTCTCTGTAGGATAGTACAACAGTTTCTGGCTGGTCTATTTGCCAACTCTGGAGTTCCTGGCTCACCTCCCCTCTCTTGGTAAGAACCTTCTTACTGCCATGTAAGCAGTGGTTATACAGTATGTAAGTCCATAGTTTGACTTCCACACTTTCTCTTGTGGATTCCTTACAAATAGTGAGGTGGATCAACATTAATATTTGAAGGTTCCCTTACTTGTTATGGGTGTGCCTCAGCCAACACCCCCGGGACCCTGTCATTTAAACCCAAACTAAATCACAACCCATATTGTTGCTGTTCATCATGTGTGAAACAGGATATTTCCTGAATGTTTAATCTTTAACAGTAATTGACCTCCTCTCTCTGTGTGTTAGGACGGGGATGCTACACTCTAACCCAGGGGACTATGCTTGGGGACAGGGGGGACTGGACGCAGTCATCACACAGGTACGCACGCACAAACCCCATTCACTTGATTTGGTATGGATGGCCACTAACCAACTATTACTTCATACTATGTAGTATGCTATATGGATGTTGGTAGACCCAGAATGCTAATGAAGGTTTAGCAGTTCTCTTGGTAATTTCTCTCTATCTTTTCCAGGATGTTTCTGATGGTTTTACTCTTTTGTTGTATCATGCTAGGTTAGCACACAGTTTACAGCACAAAGCTGTTCTTATAGTTCCTGCAGCAACCATTGTGATGGATCTTCTCTGTCTACCTGTGTGTAGTTGTTAGGTCAGTTTGAGAACACGGGCCCTCCTCCTGCAGAGAAAGAGAAGATCTCCTCCATACCTACAGTCAACGTGTCTCAGGATCAAGCAGGTCAGTCCTTTACCTCCTCTCCAGTTTCTCCATAGTGCCGTGGCCTATACACTACCAGTCAAAAGTTTGGACACGCTTATTCATTCAAGGGTTTTTCTTTATTTTTTCAAATGTTATACATTGTAGAAAAATAGTGAAAACATCAAAACTATGAAATAACACTTTTTTGGTTACAACCAAAACAAATCAAAATATATTTAAAAGTTTTAGATTCTAAGTAGCCACCCTTTGCCTTGACAGCTTTGCACACTCTTGGCATTCTCTCAACCAGCTTTACCTAGAAAGCTTTTCCAACAATGCTTTTCCAACAGTTCCCACATATGCTGAGTACTTGTTGGCTGATTTTCCTTCGCTCTGCGATCCAACTCATCCCAAACCATCTCAATTGGGTTAAAGTCGGGTGATTGTGCTCCCAAGTGGCGCAACGGTCTAAGGCACTGCATCTCAGTGCATGAGGCGTCACTACAGTCCCTGGTTCGAATCCAGGCTGAATTACATCTGGCCTTGATTGGGATTCCCATCGGGCGGTGCACAATTGGCCCTGCGTTGCCCGGGGTAGGCCGTCATTGTAAAATAAGAATTTGTTCTTAACTAAAAATAAATAAAATTAAAATAATTGTGGAGGCCAGGTCATCTGATGCAGCCCTTCATCACTCCTTGGTCGAATAGCCCTTACAGAGCCTGGAGGTGTGTTGGGTCATTGTTCTGTTGAAAAACAAATGATAGTCCCACTAAGTCCAAACCAGATGGGATGGTGTATCGCTGCAGAATGCTGTGGTAGCCATACTGGTTAAGTGTGCCTTGGAATTCTAAATAAATCAGACAGTGTCACCAGCAAAGCACCATCACACTTAAGAGCTTCACGGTGGGAACCACACATGCTGAGATTATCCCATCACCTACTCAGCGTCTCACAAAGACACGGCGGTTGGATACAAAAATCAGATTTGTCCATTGCTCGTGTTTCTTGGCCCAAGCAAGTCTCTTCTTCTTATTGGTGGTTTCTTTTGCAGCAATTCGACCATGAAGGCCTGATTCACGCAGTCTCCTCTGAACAGCTGATGTTGAGATGTCTGTTACTTGAACTCTGAAGCATTTATTTGGGCTGCAATCTGAGGTGCAGTTAACTCTAATGAATTTATCCTCTGCAGCAGGTAACTCTGGGTCTTCCTTTCCTATCAAATACACATGGTTAGCAGATGTTAATGCAGCGAAATGCTTGTGCTTCTAGTTCCGACAGTACAGCAATATCTAACAAGTAATCTAACAATTTCATACCTAATACACACAAAAAGGAATGGAATAAGAATATATACATATAAATATATGGATGAGCAACAACAGAGCGGCATAGGCAAGATGCAATAGATGGTATAAAATACAGTATATACATATGAGTGAGGCAAGATATGTAAACATTATGAAAGTGGCATTGAGCCAGTTTCATCACAGCACAGCAAATTTTCCGGATTGACTGACCTTCATGTCTTAAAGTAATGATAGAATGTTGTTTCTCTTTGCTTATTTGAGCTTTTCTTGCCATAATATGGACTTGGTCTTTAACTAAATAGGGCTATCTTCTGTATACCACCCCTACCTTGTCACAACACAACTGATTGGCTCAAACACATTAAGGAAATAAATTCCACAAATTAACTATTAACAAGGAACAACGGTTAATTGAAATGCATTCCAGGTCACCTCCTCATGAAGCTGATTGAGAGAATGCCAAAAGTGTGCAAAGCTGTCATCAAGGCAAAGGGTGGCTACTTTGAAGAATCTCATATAAAATATATATTTTGATTTGTTTAACACTTTTTTGGTTACTACATGATTCCATATGTGTTATTTCATAGTTTTGATGTCTTCACTATTATTCTACAATGTAGACAATTGTAAAGCTAAAGAAAAACTCTTGAATGAGTAGGTGTGTCCAAACTTTTGACTGGTACTGTAAATAAGCTAGTATAGCTGTGCTGCTGACAGCTGACTCATTGGGGTAAATGAGGACTCCTAGCTGCTGTCTCATGTCCTCGTCTTTCTCACATACACACATCTGTCCTCTGTTTCACTCTCTCTGTCTCTCTCGGCCTCACTCTGTCTCTCTCTTTTGGTCTGTCTCTGTCTCCCCCTGGCCCAAGACCCACATAGCTGTTGTCTCTCTCCTTCTCTGTCTGTCACTCTCTATTCCCCCTGGCCCAGGGCCCACATAGAGAGAGTGAGACAACAGCTGTCTCTCTTTGTCTCCCCTGGCTCAGGGCCCACATAGCTGTTGTCTCGCTCTCTCGGTCTCCCCTGGCTCAGGGCCCACATAGCTGTTGTCTCTCTCTCGGTCTCCCCTGGCTCAGGGCCCACATAGCTGTTGTCTCTCTCTCTCTCGGTCTCCCCTGGCTCAGGGCCCACATAGCTGTTGTCTCTCTCTCTCGCTCTCTCGGTCTCCCCTGGCTCAGGGCCCACATAGCTGTTGTCTCTCTCGCTCTCTCGGTCTCCCCTGGCTCAGGGCCCACATAGCTGTTGTCTCTCTCTCTCTCTCGGTCTCCCCTGGCTCAGGGCCCACATAGCTGTTGTCTCTCTCTCTCTCTCGGTCTCCCCTGGCTCAGGGCCCACATAGCTGTTGTCTCTCTCTCTCTCTCTCTCTCGGTCTCCCCTGGCTCAGGGCCCACATAGCTGTTGTCTCTCTCGGTCTCCCCTGGCTCAGGGCCCACATAGCTGTTGTATCTCTCTCTCGGTCTCCCCTGGCTCAGGGCCCACATAGCTGTTGTCTCTCTCTCGGTCTCCCCTGGCTCAGGGCCCACATAGCTGTTGTCTCTCTCTCTCTCTCTCGGTCTCCCCTGGCTCAGGGCCCACATAGCTGTTGTATCTCTCTCTCTCTCGGTCTCCCCTGGCTCAGGGCCCACATAGCTGTTGTATCTCTCTCTCTCGGTCTCCCCTGGCTCAGGGCCCACATAGCTGTTGTCTCTCTCTCTCGGTCTCCCCTGGCTCAGGGCCCACATAGCGGTTGTCTCTCTCTGTCTCCCTTGGCTCAGGGCCCACATAGCTGTTGTCTCTCTCGGTCTCCCCTGGCTCAGGGCCCACATAGCGGTTGTCTCTCTCTGTCTCCCCTGGCTCAGGGCCCACATAGCTGTTGTCTCTCTCTGTCTCCCCTGGCTCAGGGCCCACATAGCTGTTGTATCTCTCTCTCGGTCTCCCCTGGCTCAGGGCCCACATAGCTGTTGTCTCTCTCTCTCTCTCGGTCTCCCTGGCTCAGGGCCCACATAGCTGTTGTCTCTCTCTCTCTCTCGGTCTCCCCTGGCTCAGGGCCCACATAGCTGTTGTCTCTCTCTCTCTCTCGGTCTCCCTGGCTCAGGGCCCACATAGCTGTTGTCTCTCTCTCTCTCTCGGTCTCCCTGGCTCAGGGCCCACATAGCTGTTGTCTCTCTCTCTCTCTCGGTCTCCCCTGGCTCAGGGCCCACATAGCTGTTGTCTCTCTCTCTCTCGGTCTCCCTGGCTCAGGGCCCACATAGCTGTTGTCTCTCTCTCTCTCGGTCTCCCCTGGCTCAGGGCCCACATAGCTGTTGTCTCTCTCTCTCTCCCGGTCTCCCTGGCTCAGGGCCCACATAGCTGTTGTCTCTCTCCCTCCCTCCCTCTCTCGGTCTCCCCTGGCTCAGGGCCCACATAGCTGTTGTCTCTCTCTCTCTCTCGGTCTCCCCTGGCTCAGGGCCCACATAGCTGTTGTCTCTCTCTCTCTCTCTCGGTCTCCCCTGGCTCAGGGCCCACATAGCTGTTGTCTCTCTCTCTCTCTCGGTCTCCCCTGGCTCAGGGCCCACATAGCTGTTGTCTCTCTCTCTCTCTCGGTCTCCCCTGGCTCAGGGCCCACATAGCTGTTGTATCTCTCTCTCTCTCGGTCTCCCCTGGCTCAGGGCCCACATAGCTGTTGTCTCTCTCTCTCGGTCTCCCCTGGCTCAGGGCCCACATAGCTGTTGTCTCTCTCTCTCGGTCTCCCCTGGCTCAGGGCCCACATAGCGGTTGTCTCTCTCGGTCTCCCCTGGCTCAGGGCCCACATAGCGGTTGTCTCTCTCTGTCTCCCCTGGCTCAGGGCCCACATAGCTGTTGTATCTCTCTCTGTCTCCCTGGCTCAGGGCCCACATAGCTGTTGTATCTCTCTCTCTCTCTCCCCTGGCTCAGGGCCCACATAGCTGTTGTCTCTCTCTCTCTTGGTCTCCCCTGGCTCAGGGCCCACATAGCGGTTGTCTCTCTCTGTCTCCCTTGGCTCAGGGCCCACATAGCTGTTGTCTCTCTCTCTCTCTCTCTCTCGGTCTCCCCTGGCTCAGGGCCCACATAGCTGTTGTCTCTCTCTCTCTCCCGGTCTCCCCTGGCTCAGGGCCCACATAGCTGTTGTCTCTCTCTCTCTCTCGGTCTCCCCTGGCTCAGGGCCCACATAGCTGTTGTCTCTCTCTCGGTCTCCCCTGGCTCAGGGCCCACATAGCTGTTGTCTCTCTCTCGGTCTCCCCTGGCTCAGGGCCCACATAGCTGTTGTCTCTCTCTCTCTCCCGGTCTCCCCTGGCTCAGGGCCCACATAGCTGTTGTCTCTCTCTCTCTCTCTCTCGGTCTCCCCTGGCTCAGGGCCCACATAGCTGTTGTCTCTCTCTCTCTCTCGGTCTCCCCTGGCTCAGGGCCCACATAGCTGTTGTCTCTCTCTCTCTCTCGGTCTCCCCTGGCTCAGGGCCCACATAGCTGTTGTCTCTCTCTCTCTCTCGGTCTCCCCTGGCTCAGGGCCCACATAGCTGTTGTCTCTCTCTCTCTCTCGGTCTCCACTGGCTCAGGGCCCACATAGCTGTTGTATATCTCTCTCTCTCGGTTTCCCCTGGCTCAGGGCCCACATAGCTGTTGTCTCTCTCTCTCTCGGTCTCCCCTGGCTCAGGGCCCACATAGCTGTTGTCTCTCTCTCTCTCCCGGTCTCCCCTGGCTCAGGGCCCACATAGCTGTTGTCTCTCTCCCTCTCTCGGTCTCCCCTGGCTCAGGGCCCACATAGCTGTTGTCTCTCTCTCTCTCCCGGTCTCCCCTGGCTCAGGGCCCACATAGCTGTTGTCTCTCTCCCTCCCTCCCTCTCTCGGTCTCCCCTGGCTCAGGGCCCACATAGCTGTTGTCTCTCTCTCTCTCTCGGTCTCCCCTGGCTCAGGGCCCACATAGCTGTTGTCTCTCTCTCTCTCTCTCTCGGTCTCCCCTGACTCAGGGCCCACATAGCTGTTGTCTCTCTCTCTCTCTCTCGGTCTCCCCTGGCTCAGGGCCCACATAGCTGTTGTATCTCTCTCTCTCTCGGTCTCCCCTGGCTCAGGGCCCACATAGCTGTTGTATCTCTCTCTCTCGGTCTCCCCTGGCTCAGGGCCCACATAGCTGTTGTCTCTCTCTCTCGGTCTCCCCTGGCTCAGGGCCCACATAGCGGTTGTCTCTCTCTGTCTCCCTTGGCTCAGGGCCCACATAGCTGTTGTCTCTCTCGGTCTCCCCTGGCTCAGGGCCCACATAGCGGTTGTCTCTCTCGGTCTCCCCTGGCTCAGGGCCCACATAGCGGTTGTCTCTCTCTGTCTCCCCTGGCTCAGGGCCCACATAGCGGTTGTCTCTCTCTGTCTCCCCTGGCTCAGGGCCCACATAGCTGTTGTATCTCTCTCTCGGTCTCCCCTGGCTCAGGGCCCACATAGCTGTTGTCTCTCTCTCTCTCCCCTGGCTCAGGGCCCACATAGCTGTTGTCTCTCTCTCTCTTGGTCTCCCCTGGCTCAGGGCCCACATAGCGGTTGTCTCTCTCTGTCTCCCTTGGCTCAGGGCCCACATAGCTGTTGTCTCTCTCTCTCTCTCTCGGTCTCCCCTGGCTCAGGGCCCACATAGCTGTTGTCTCTCTCTCTCTCCCGGTCTCCCCTGGCTCAGGGCCCACATAGCTGTTGTCTCTCTCTCTCTCTCGGTCTCCCCTGGCTCAGGGCCCACATAGCTGTTGTCTCTCTCTCGGTCTCCCCTGGCTCAGGGCCCACATAGCTGTTGTCTCTCTCTCTCTCGGTCTCCCTGGCTCAGGGCCCACATAGCTGTTGTCTCTCTCTCTCTCGGTCTCCCCTGGCTCAGGGCCCACATAGCTGTTGTCTCTCTCTCGGTCTCCCCTGGCTCAGGGCCCACATAGCTGTTGTCTCTCTCTCGGTCTCCCCTGGCTCAGGGCCCACATAGCTGTTGTCTCTCTCTCTCTCCCGGTCTCCCCTGGCTCAGGGCCCACATAGCTGTTGTCTCTCTCTCTCTCTCTCTCGGTCTCCCCTGGCTCAGGGCCCACATAGCTGTTGTCTCTCTCTCTCTCTCGGTCTCCCTGGCTCAGGGCCCACATAGCTGTTGTCTCTCTCTCTCTCGGTCTCCCCTGGCTCAGGGCCCACATAGCTGTTGTCTCTCTCTCTCTCGGTCTCCCCTGGCTCAGGGCCCACATAGCTGTTGTCTCTCTCTCTCTCTCGGTCTCCACTGGCTCAGGGCCCACATAGCTGTTGTATATCTCTCTCTCTCGGTTTCCCCTGGCTCAGGGCCCACATAGCTGTTGTCTCTCTCTCGGTCTTCCCTGGCTCAGGGCCCACATAGCTGTTGTCTCTCTCTCTCTCTCGGTCTCCCCTGGCTCAGGGCCCACATAGCTGTTGTCTCTCTCTCTCTCTCGGTCTCCCCTGGCTCAGGGCCCACATAGCTGTTGTCTCTCTCTCTCTCGGTCTCCCTGGCTCAGGGCCCACATAGCTGTTGTATCTCTCTCTCTCTCGGTTTCCCCTGGCTCAGGGCCCACATAGCTGTTGTCTCTCTCTCTCTCTCGGTCTCCCCTGGCTCAGGGCCCACATAGCTGTTGTCTCTCTCTCTCTCCCGGTCTCCCCTGGCTCAGGGCCCACATAGCTGTTGTCTCTCTCCCTCTCTCGGTCTCCCCTGGCTCAGGGCCCACATAGCTGTTGTCTCTCTCTCTCTCCCGGTCTCCCCTGGCTCAGGGCCCACATAGCTGTTGTCTCTCTCTCTCTCTCGGTCTCCCCTGGCTCAGGGCCCACATAGCTGTTGTCTCTCTCTCTCTCTCGGTCTCCCCTGGCTCAGGGCCCACATAGCTGTTGTCTCTCTCTCTCTCTCGGTCTCCCTGGCTCAGGGCCCACATAGCTGTTGTCTCTCTCTCTCTCGGTCTCCCCTGGCTCAGGGCCCACATAGCTGTTGTCTCTCTCTCTCTCTCTCGGTCTCCCCTGGCTCAGGGCCCACATAGCTGTTGTCTCTCTCTCTCTCGGTCTCCCCTGGCTCAGGGCCCACATAGCTGTTGTCTCTCTCTCTCTCTCGGTCTCCCCTGGCTCAGGGCCCACATAGCTGTTGTCTCTCTCTCTCTCTCTCTCTCGGTCTCCCCTGGCTCAGGGCCCACATAGCTGTTGTCTCTCTCGGTCTCCCCTGGCTCAGGGCCCACATAGCTGTTGTATCTCTCTCTCTCTCTCGGTCTCCCCTGGCTCAGGGCCCACATAGCTGTTGTCTCTCTCTCGGTCTCCCCTGGCTCAGGGCCCACATAGCTGTTGTCTCTCTCTCTCTCTCTCGGTCTCCCCTGGCTCAGGGCCCACATAGCTGTTGTATCTCTCTCTCTCTCGGTCTCCCCTGGCTCAGGGCCCACATAGCTGTTGTATCTCTCTCTCTCGGTCTCCCCTGGCTCAGGGCCCACATAGCTGTTGTCTCTCTCTCTCGGTCTCCCTTGGCTCAGGGCCCACATAGCTGTTGTCTCTCTCGGTCTCCCCTGGCTCAGGGCCCACATAGCGGTTGTCTCTCTCTGTCTCCCCTGGCTCAGGGCCCACATAGCGGTTGTCTCTCTCTGTCTCCCCTGGCTCAGGGCCCACATAGCTGTTGTATCTCTCTCTCGCTCTCTCGGTCTCCCCTGGCTCAGGGCCCACATAGCTGTTGTCTCTCTCTCTCTTGGTCTCCCCTGGCTCAGGGCCCACATAGCGGTTGTCTCTCTCTGTCTCCCTTGGCTCAGGGCCCACATAGCTGTTGTCTCTCTCTCTCTCTCGGTCTCCCCTGGCTCAGGGCCCACATAGCTGTTGTCTCTCTCTCTCTCCCGGTCTCCCCTGGCTCAGGGCCCACATAGCTGTTGTCTCTCTCTCTCTCTCTCGGTCTCCCTGGCTCCAGGGCCCACATAGCTGTTGTCTCTCTCTCTCTCTCGGTCTCCCCTGGCTCAGGGCCCACATAGCTGTTGTCTCTCTCTCTCTCTCGGTCTCCCTGGCTCAGGGCCCACATAGCTGTTGTCTCTCTCTCTCTCTGTCTCCCCTGGCTCAGGGCCCACATAGCTGTTGTCTCTCTCTCTCTCTCGGTCTCCACTGGCTCAGGGCCCACATAGCTGTTGTATCTCTCTCTCTCGGTTTCCCCTGGCTCAGGGCCCACATAGCTGTTGTCTCTCTCTCTCTCGGTCTCCCCTGGCTCAGGGCCCACATAGCTGTTGTCTCTCTCTCTCTCCCGGTCTCCCCTGGCTCAGGGCCCACATAGCTGTTGTCTCTCTCCCTCTCTCGGTCTCCCCTGGCTCAGGGCCCACATAGCTGTTGTCTCTCTCTCTCTCCCGGTCTCCCCTGGCTCAGGGCCCACATAGCTGTTGTCTCTCTCCCTCCCTCCCTCTCTCGGTCTCCCCTGGCTCAGGGCCCACATAGCTGTTGTCTCTCTCTCTCTCTCGGTCTCCCCTGGCTCAGGGCCCACATAGCTGTTGTCTCTCTCTCTCTCGGTCTCCCCTGGCTCAGGGCCCACATAGCTGTTGTCTCTCTCTCTCTCTCGGTCTCCCCTGGCTCAGGGCCCACATAGCTGTTGTATCTCTCTCTCTCGGTCTCCCCTGGCTCAGGGCCCACATAGCTGTTGTATCTCTCTCTCTCGGTCTCCCCTGGCTCAGGGCCCACATAGCTGTTGTCTCTCTCTCTCGGTCTCCCCTGGCTCAGGGCCCACATAGCGGTTGTCTCTCTCTGTCTCCCTTGGCTCAGGGCCCACATAGCTGTTGTCTCTCTCGGTCTCCCCTGGCTCAGGGCCCACATAGCTGTTGTCTCTCTCTCTCCCTGGCTCAGGGCCCACATAGCGGTTGTCTCTCTCTGTCTCCCCTGGCTCAGGGCCCACATAGCGGTTGTCTCTCTCTGTCTCCCCTGGCTCAGGGCCCACATAGCTGTTGTATCTCTCTCTCGGTCTCCCCTGGCTCAGGGCCCACATAGCTGTTGTCTCTCTCTCTCTCTCCCCTGGCTCAGGGCCCACATAGCTGTTGTCTCTCTCTCTCTTGGTCTCCCCTGGCTCAGGGCCCACATAGCGGTTGTCTCTCTCTGTCTCCCTTGGCTCAGGGCCCACATAGCTGTTGTCTCTCTCTCTCTCTCTCTCGGTCTCCCCTGGCTCAGGGCCCACATAGCTGTTGTCTCTCTCTCTCTCTCGGTCTCCCCTGGCTCAGGGCCCACATAGCTGTTGTCTCTCTCTCTCTCGGTCTCCCCTGGCTCAGGGCCCACATAGCTGTTGTCTCTCTCTCTCTCTCGGTCTCCCCTGGCTCAGGGCCCACATAGCTGTTGTCTCTCTCTCTCTCTCGGTCTCCCCTGGCTCAGGGCCCACATAGCTGTTGTCTCTCTCTCTCTCCCGGTCTCCCCTGGCTCAGGGCCCACATAGCTGTTGTCTCTCTCCCTCCCTCCCTCTCTCGGTCTCCCCTGGCTCAGGGCCCACATAGCTGTTGTCTCCCTCTCGGTCTGTCTCTCTCGGTCTCCCCTGGCTCAGGGCCCACATAGCTGTTGTCTCACTATCTCTTGTCATTAAGAGTGCTACTTATTACTCTTAAATCATCTCAACCAGCCACTCAGGAATTTGGCATCAGATGCTAGGCTTCAGTTATTTTAATATCTGATAGTCCGTCATTGTAAATAACAATTTGTTCTTAACAGACTTGCCTTGTTCAGTAAAAACATCTAATGTAACCCCAGCTTCATCATCCCTTCAGTCTTCCCATCTCTCCCTCTCCTCCCCCGTTCTCTGTATACTGTAATATGGAGTATTTCTCCTGCGTGTAAGATAGTTCTGATCATTTATAACAGGAATGTAATAGTAGATAATAAAAAGGTGTGTGTGTGTCTCCAGACTGCAGTATGGAGTGTCCGGTGTGCAAGGAGGACTTTGCAGTGGGAGAGCCCGTCAGACAGCTACCCTGCAACCACTTCTTCCACTCAGACTGTATAGTACCCTGGCTGGAAATGGTGAGGAGGAGGAGGGTCATATTTAGTAGGAGGAATATTTTGAAGACATTTGGAACTGATTTTCTCCTCTCTCTTTCTGCAGCATGATACGTGTCCTGTGTGTAGGAAGGGGTTGAATGGAGAAGACAGCAACACCCAGAACCCCCCAGAATCCCCCTCTCTAAATACGGACCCCCGCACACAGGAGAGATGGTCCTTCTGAAATACACCTCCCCCTCATCCCTCCATCCCCTTACCGCACCTCTCTGACCTCCTTTTAATCTCTCTCATCTGTCCTTCATTCCACTTTTTTGACCCTCCCCCCCTTCTCTACAAACTACTGCACACGGGAGATAAGGACTTTCTGAAGGATAGACCTTCTCTGCCTCATTCCTCCGTGTCATTCCTTCATCTCACTCCTCCTCTCTGAATCATCTCTTCATCTACAGTGATAGGATGGTCATCTCAGTATGGCTGTTCCTGTCTCAATGCCCCTGGAACCATGTTCACACAGAGTACACACACACATATCATGATTCAGTAGAACCACACACACACACACACATCATGATTCGGTAGACCCCCACACACACACGTCATGATCCATTAGCTGTCCTCTGCCTCATCATGACCAAGCACTTGCCTTTACCTCGCTTCAAACATCAACCACATCTCGCTTTTTCTACTCTTTTCTCCATATTCCTCTTTTTCCATCCTTCTGAAAAGCACTGCTGTAAAACAATGTCTCTCCCTACCTCTCTACTCCTGGGATGCATCTCAATAGTCTAGTGGCTTCCTCTCCTCATCATCTGCACTGAACATGGTGGATGCTCACCAGGAATTTGATTTTAGCTCTGTCACATCAGTGCAGAAAGGAGACATCATTTTGACTATTGAGACGGGCCCCACAACAATCTTTCGCTGTCATTCTGGTGTATATATTACAAACAGATTGCATCGCTCTGTCATTTTACTCTGTTGATGACTTGTCTTTTGTTTCACATTTCAATCACTATTTTTTTAATGTAAATACTTTTAGTCCAATAACTTCTGGTTTGAGAAGAGAACAACAAAGCATATTGAGAATGGAGACAAATGTGAATCCCTGGGTATTAGTCTGTGTATATTATTATATATATGATGTATTAATAATTCAAAAAATATTAAAAACCATTAACATTGCTTTTTATCGGGTCTGTCTGTCCATTAAAACGTCCCGATACTTGTGTGACGACGTAATAGAGACAAATAATTTATTCAAAAGGTAAATGGTTTAAACGGCATTAATAGATTCGGAACATGATCTCTTTTCTAAACCAGTTTAGAAACGGTTGTTAGCAGTGTAATGGTCAGACCGTCTCAAACAGCAGCAGTGTCTGATCATAGTAGTTAGTGTACCTGGTCCTGGTTTGATCACATGCTATATTCACACATTCCAGAGCTTCTCCCAGCGCGATAAAGATCAGTGCAGATAGTCACAGCATACATAGGAACACGCAACATATTTGGCTGTATTGTACCACACAAACATTTCAAGCTCTGATCCCAGAAATGCCAGAGCCCACGATGCTGCAGGTTATCTATTAGATATGCTGTTCTGAGGAGGCAGCACATTGGGCTTCGGATGGTGGTGGGAGTTGAGTGTGTAGTGGTGGAAATGTAGCAGACCTGGTAGTGAGGACTGACAATGCTTTGGCCCTGGCAGTAAAGGTGTGTGTTCCAAGTGAGTGTGAGCAGGGAGTGGGCTGGAGCACTGGAGGAGATGAAACCCACAGCAGGATCATACACCTCAAACTGGACCTCTGACGACGACATGCAACACACACACACAGTCTCACATCAAGGTAACACACACACACATATCAAGTGTTAACACACACACTTTCACCCACCTGTTGAGGATGGTAAGCACCACTGACCCATCTGGCCTGATGAAGGCAGAGCTTTCCAGTTTTGTTTCCTGACTAAAGGACACACCCACTCTCTGAGACCCCTCCCACAGGAACTTACTGTGTAGAAGAGTTAATTTACTTCAAAACACATACAGATGAGTGATCAACAAGTAAGTTAGGAAAGAAGGGTTCATTTTATAAAGTATTGGTACAGGGTGTCAGACCTGTCCAGGTGGGAAAGTACAGTACCTGAAGTGGGCCATGCTTTAGAAGGTGGTACAGTACCTGAAATGGGCCATGCTATAGAAGGTGGTACAGTACCTGAAGTGGGCCATAATATAGAAGGTGGTACAGTACCTGAAATGGGCCATACTATAGAAGGGGGTATAGTACAGTACCTGAAATGGGCCATGCTATAGAAGGTGGGGCAGTACAGTACCTGAAATGGGCCATGCTATAGAAGGTGGGGCAGGACAGTACCTGAAGTGGGACATGCTATAGAAGGTGGTACAGTACCTGAAGTGGGCCATGCTATAGAATGTGGGACAGTACCTGAAGTGGGCCATGCTATAGAAGGTGGTACAGTACCTGAAATGGACCGTGCTATAGAAGGTGGTACAGTACATGAAATGGGCCATGCTATAGAAGGCGGTATAGTACTTGAAGTGGGCCATGCTATAGAAGGTGGTACAGTACCTGAAGTGGAACATGCTATAGAAGGTGGTACAGTACTTGAAGTGGGCCATGCTATAGAAGGTGGTACAGTACTTGAAGTGGGCAATGCTATACAGTACCTGAAGTGGGCCATGCTATAGAAGGTGGTACAGTACTTGAAGTGGGCCATGCTATAGAAGGTGGTACAGTACCTGATGTGGGCAATGCTATAGAAGGTGGTACAGTACTTGAAGTGGGCCATGCTATAGAAGGTGGTACAGTACTTGAAGTGGGCCATGCTATAGAAGGTGGTACAGTACTTGAAGTGGGCCATGCTATAGAAGGTGGTACAGTACTTGAAGTCAGCAATGCTATAGAAGGTGGGACAGTACCTGAGGTGGGCCATGGTATAGAATGTGGGACAGTACAGTACATGAAGTGGGCCATGGTATAGAAGGTGGGACAGTACAGTACCTGAAGTGGGGCATGGTTTAGAAGGTGGAACAGTACAGTACCTGAAGTGGGCCATACTATAGAAGGTGGTACAGTACCTGAAGTGGGCCATGCTATAGAAGGTGGGACAGTACCTTAAATGGGCCATGCTATAGAAGGTGGGACAGTACAGTACATGAAGTGGGCCATGGTATAGAAGGTGGGACAGTACAGTACCTGAAGTGGGGCATGGTTTAGAAGGTGGAACAGTACAGTACCTGAAGTGGGCCATGCTATAGAAGGTGGGACATTACAGTACCTGAATTGGGCCATGCTATAGAAGGTGGGACAGTACCTGAAGTGGGCAATGTTATAGAAGGTGGAACAGTACCTGAAGTGGACCATGCTATAGAAGGTGGGACAGTACCTTAAATGGGCCATGCTATAGAAGGTGGGACAGTACATGAAGTGGGCCATGGTATAGAAGGTGGGACAGTACAGTACCTGAAGTGGGGCATGGTTTAGAAGGTGGAACAGTACAGTACCTGAAGTGGGCCATACTATAGAAGGTGGTACAGTACCTGAAGTGGGCCATGCTATAGAAGGTGGGACATTACAGTACCTGAATTGGGCCATGCTATAGAAGGTGGGACAGTACCTGAAGTGGGCCATGCTATAGAAGGTGGGACAGTACCTGAAGTGGGCCATACCATAGAAGGTGGGACAGTACCTGAAGTGGGCCATGCTATAGAAGGTTGGGCAGTACAGTACCTGAAATGGGCCATGCTATAGAAGGTGGTACAGTACTTGAAGTGGGCCATGCTATAGAAGGTGGTACAGTACTTGAAGTGGGCCATGCTATAGAAGGTGGTACAGTACCTGATGTGGGCAATGCTATAGAAGGTGGTACAGTACTTGAAGTGGGCCATGCTATAGAAGGTGGTACAGTACTTGAAGTGGGCCATGCTATAGAAGGTGGTACAGTACCTGATGTGGGCAATGCTATAGAAGGTGGTACAGTACTTGAAGTGGGCCATGCTATAGAAGGTGGTACAGTACTTGAAGTGGGCCATGCTATAGAAGGTGGTACAGTACTTGAAGTGGGCCATGCTATAGAAGGTGGTACAGTACTTGAAGTCGGCAATGCTATAGAAGGTGGGACAGTACCTGAGGTGGGCCATGGTATAGAAGGTGGGACAGTACAGTACATGAAGTGGGCCATGGTATAGAAGGTGGGACAGTACAGTACCTGAAGTGGGCCATGCTATAGAAGGTGGAACAGTACAGTACCTGAAGTGGGCCATACCATAGAAGGTGGGACAGTACCTGAAGTGGGCCATGCTATAGAAGGTTGGGCAGTACAGTACCTGAAATGGGCCATGCTATAGAAGGTGGTACAGTACTTGAAGTGGGCAATGCTATACAGTACCTGAAGTGGGCCATGCTATAGAAGGTGGTACAGTACTTGAAGTGGGCCATGCTATAGAAGGTGGTACAGTACCTGATGTGGGCAATGCTATAGAAGGTGGTACAGTACTTGAAGTGGGCCATGCTATAGAAGGTGGTACAGTACTTGAAGTGGGCCATGCTATAGAAGGTGGTACAGTACCTGATGTGGGCAATGCTATAGAAGGTGTTACAGTATTTGAAGTGGGCCATGCTATAGAAGGTGGTACAGTACTTGAAGTGGGCCATGCTATAGAAGGTGGTACAGTACTTGAAGTGGGCCATGCTATAGAAGGTGGTACAGTACTTGAAGTCGGCAATGCTATAGAAGGTGGGACAGTATCTGAGGTGGGCCATGGTATAGAAGGTGGGACAGTACAGTACATGAAGTGGGCCATGGTATAGAAGGTGGGACAGTACAGTACCTGAAGTGGGCCATGCTATAGAAGGTGGAACAGTACAGTACCTGAAGTGGGCCATACCATAGAAGGTGGGACAGTACCTGAATTGGGCCATGCTATAGAAGGTGAGACAGTACCTGAAGTGGGCCATACTATAGAAGGTGGGACAGTACCTGAAGTGGGCCATACCTTAGAAGGTGGGACAGTACCTGAAGTGGGCCATGCTATATTAGGTGGTGCAGTACCTGAAGTGGACCATGCTATAGAAGGTGGTACAGTACCTGAAATGGGCCATGCTATAGAAGGTGGTACAGTACCTGAAGTGGGCCATGCTATAGAAGGTGGTACAGTACCTGAAATAGGCCATGCTATAGAAGGTGGGACATTACCTGAAATGGGCCATGTTATAGAAGGTGGTACAGTACCAGAAGTGGGCAATGCTATAGAAGGTGGGACAGTACAGTACCTGAACTGGGCCATGCTATAGAAGGTGGGACAGTACCTGAAGTGGGCAATGCTATAGAAGGTGGGACAGTACAGTACCTGAAGTGGGCCATGCTATAGAAGGTGGTACAGTACTTGAAGTGGGCCATGCTATAGAAGGTGGTACAGTACCTGAAGTGGACTATGCTATAGAAGGTGGGACAGTACCTGAAGTGGGCAATGCTATAGAAGGTGGGACAGTACAGTACCTGAAGTGGACCATGCTATAGAAGGTGGTACAGTACCTGAAGTGGGCCATGCTATAGAAGGTGGTACATTACCTGAAATGGGCCATGCTATAGAAGGTGGTACAGTACCTGAAGTGGGCCATGCTAAGGAAGGTGGGACAGTAGCTGAAGTGGGCAATGCTATAGAAGGTGGGACAGTACCTGCATTGGACCGTGCTATAGAAGGCGGGACAGTACCTGAAGTGGGCCATGCTATAGAAGGTGGTACAGTACCTGAAGTGGACCATGCTATAGAAGGTGGTACAGTACCTAAAGTGGGCCATGCTAAGGAAGGTGGGACAGTAGCTGAAGTGGGCCATGCTATAGAAGGTGGGATGGTGCAGTACCTGAAGCGGGCCATGCAATAGAAGGTGGGACAGTACAGTACCTGAAGTGGGCCATGCTATAGAAGGTGGGACAGTACCTGAAGTGGGCAATGCTATAGAAGGTGGAACAGTACCTGAAGTGGGCAATGTTATAGAAGGTGGAACAGTACCTGAAGTGGACCATGCTATAGAAGGTGGGACAGTACCTTAAATGGGCCATGCTATAGAAGGTGGGACAGTACAGTACATGAAGTGGGCCATGGTATAGAAGGTGGGACAGTACAGTACCTGAAGTGGGGCATGGTTTAGAAGGTGGAACAGTACAGTACCTGAAGTGGGCCATACTATAGAAGGTGGTACAGTACCTGAAGTGGGCCATGCTATAGAAGGTGGGACAGTACCTTAAATGGGCCATGCTATAGAAGGTGGGACAGTACAGTACATGAAGTGGGCCATGGTATAGAAGGTGGGACAGTACAGTACCTGAAGTGGGGCATGGTTTAGAAGGTGGGACAGTACAGTACCTGAAGTGGGCCATACTATAGAAGGTGGTACAGTACCTGAAGTGGGCCATGCTATAGAAGGTGGGACATTACAGTACCTGAATTGGGCCATGCTATAGAAGGTGGGACAGTACCTGAAGTGGGCCATGCTATAGAAGGTGGGACAGTACCTGAAGTGGGCCATACCATAGAAGGTGGGACAGTACCTGAAGTGGGCCATGCTATAGAAGGTTGGGCAGTACAGTACCTGAAATGGGCCATGCTATAGAAGGTGGTACAGTACTTGAAGTGGGCCATGCTATAGAAGGTGGTACAGTACTTGAAGTGGGCCATGCTATAGAAGGTGGTACAGTACCTGATGTGGGCAATGCTATAGAAGGTGGTACAGTACTTGAAGTGGGCCATGCTATAGAAGGTGGTACAGTACTTGAAGTGGGCCATGCTATAGAAGGTGGTACAGTACCTGATGTGGGCAATGCTATAGAAGGTGGTACAGTACTTGAAGTGGGCCATGCTATAGAAGGTGGTACAGTACTTGAAGTGGGCCATGCTATAGAAGGTGGTACAGTACTTGAAGTGGGCCATGCTATAGAAGGTGGTACAGTACTTGAAGTCGGCAATGCTATAGAAGGTGGGACAGTACCTGAGGTGGGCCATGGTATAGAAGGTGGGACAGTACAGTACATGAAGTGGGCCATGGTATAGAAGGTGGGACAGTACAGTACCTGAAGTGGGCCATGCTATAGAAGGTGGAACAGTACAGTACCTGAAGTGGGCCATACCATAGAAGGTGGGACAGTACCTGAAGTGGGCCATGCTATAGAAGGTTGGGCAGTACAGTACCTGAAATGGGCCATGCTATAGAAGGTGGTACAGTACTTGAAGTGGGCAATGCTATACAGTACCTGAAGTGGGCCATGCTATAGAAGGTGGTACAGTACTTGAAGTGGGCCATGCTATAGAGGTGGTACAGTACCTGATGTGGGCAATGCTATAGAAGGTGGTACAGTACTTGAAGTGGGCCATGCTATAGAAGGTGGTACAGTACTTGAAGTGGGCCATGCTATAGAAGGTGGTACAGTACCTGATGTGGGCAATGCTATAGAAGGTGGTACAGTATTTGAAGTGGGCCATGCTATAGAAGGTGGTACAGTGGGCCATGCTGAAGTGGGCCATGCTATAGAAGGTGGTACAGTACTTGAAGTGGGCCATGCTATAGAAGGTGGGACAGTACCTGAAGTGGGCCATGGTATAGAAGGTGGGACAGTACCTGAAGTGGGCCATGGTATAGAAGGTGGGACAGTACAGTACCTGAAGTGGGCCATGCTATAGAAGGTGGAACAGTACAGTACCTGAAGTGGGCCATACTATAGAAGGTGGTACAGTACCTGAAGTGGGCCATGCTATAGAAGGTGGGACATTACAGTACCTGAATTGGGCCATGCTATAGAAGGTGGGACAGTACCTGAAGTGGGCAATGTTATAGAAGGTGGAACAGTACCTGAAGTGGACCATGCTATAGAAGGTGGGACAGTACCTTAAATGGGCCATGCTATAGAAGGTGGGACAGTACATGAAGTGGGCCATGGTATAGAAGGTGGGACAGTACAGTACCTGAAGTGGGGCATGGTTTAGAAGGTGGAACAGTACAGTACCTGAAGTGGGCCATACTATAGAAGGTGGTACAGTACCTGAAGTGGGCCATGCTATAGAAGGTGGGACATTACAGTACCTGAATTGGGCCATGCTATAGAAGGTGGGACAGTACCTGAAGTGGGCCATGCTATAGAAGGTGGGACAGTACCTGAAGTGGGCCATACCATAGAAGGTGGGACAGTACCTGAAGTGGGCCATGCTATAGAAGGTTGGGCAGTACAGTACCTGAAATGGGCCATGCTATAGAAGGTGGTACAGTACTTGAAGTGGGCCATGTTATAGAAGGTGGTACAGTACTTGAAGTGGGCCATGCTATAGAAGGTGGTACAGTACCTGATGTGGGCAATGCTATAGAAGGTGGTACAGTACTTGAAGTGGGCCATGCTATAGAAGGTGGTACAGTACTTGAAGTGGGCCATGCTATAGAAGGTGGTACAGTACCTGATGTGGGCAATGCTATAGAAGGTGGTACAGTACTTGAAGTGGGCCATGCTATAGAAGGTGGTACAGTACTTGAAGTGGGCCATGCTATAGAAGGTGGTACAGTACTTGAAGTGGGCCATGCTATAGAAGGTGGTACAGTACTTGAAGTCGGCAATGCTATAGAAGGTGGGACAGTACCTGAGGTGGGCCATGGTATAGAAAGGTGGGACAGTACAGTACATGAAGTGGGCCATGGTATAGAAGGTGGGACAGTACAGTACCTGAAGTGGGCCATGCTATAGAAGGTGGAACAGTGCAGTACCTGAAGTGGGCCATACCATAGAAGGTGGGACAGTACCTAAAGTGGGCCATGCTATAGAAGGTTGGGCAGTACAGTACCTGAAATGGGCCATGCTATAGAAGGTGGTACAGTACTTGAAGTGGGCAATGCTATACAGTACCTGAAGTGGGCCATGCTATAGAAGGTGGTACAGTACTTGAAGTGGGCCATGCTATAGAAGGTGGTACAGTACCTGATGTGGGCAATGCTATAGAAGGTGGTACAGTACTTGAAGTGGGCCATGCTATAGAAGGTGGTACAGTACTTGAAGTGGGCCATGCTATAGAAGGTGGTACAGTACCTGATGTGGGCAATGCTATAGAAGGTGGTACAGTATTTGAAGTGGGCCATGCTATAGAAGGTGGTACAGTACTTGAAGTGGGCCATGCTATAGAAGGTGGTACAGTACTTGAAGTGGGCCATGCTATAGAAGGTGGTACAGTACTTGAAGTCGGCAATGCTATAGAAGGTGGGACAGTACCTGAGGTGGGCCATGGTATAGAAGGTGGGACAGTACAGTACATGAAGTGGGCCATGGTATAGAAGGTGGGACAGTACAGTACCTGAAGTGGGCCATGCTATAGAAGGTGGAACAGTACAGTACCTGAAGTGGGCCATACCATAGAAGGTGGGACAGTACCTGAATTGGGCCATGCTATAGAAGGTGAGACAGTACCTGAAGTGGGCCATACTATAGAAGGTGGGACAGTACCTGAAGTGGGCCATACCTTAGAAGGTGGGACAGTACCTGAAGTGGGCCATGCTATATTAGGTGGTGCAGTACCTGAAGTGGACCATGCTATAGAAGGTGGTACAGTACCTGAAATGGGCCATGCTATAGAAGGTGGTACAGTACCTGAAGTGGGCCATGCTATAGAAGGTGGTACAGTACCTGAAATAGGCCATGCTATAGAAGGTGGGACAGTACAGTACCTGAAGTGGGCCATGCTATAGAAGGTGGAACAGTACAGTACCTGAAGTGGGCCATACCATAGAAGGTGGGACAGTACCTGAATTGGGCCATGCTATAGAAGGTGAGACAGTACCTGAAGTGGGCCATACTATAGAAGGTGGGACAGTACCTGAAGTGGGCCATACCTTAGAAGGTGGGACAGTACCTGAAGTGGGCCATGCTATATTAGGTGGTGCAGTACCTGAAGTGGACCATGCTATAGAAGGTGGTACAGTACCTGAAATGGGCCATGCTATAGAAGGTGGTACAGTACCTGAAGTGGGCCATGCTATAGAAGGTGGTACAGTACCTGAAATAGGCCATGCTATAGAAGGTGGGACATTACCTGAAATGGGCCATGCTATAGAAGGTGGTACAGTACCAGAAGTGGGCAATGCTATAGAAGGTGGGACAGTACAGTACCTGAAGTGGGCCATGCTATAGAAGGTGGGACAGTACCTGAAGTGGGCAATGCTATAGAAGGTGGGACAGTACAGTACCTGAAGTGGGCCATGCTATAGAAGGTGGTACAGTACTTGAAGTGGGCCATGCTATAGAAGGTGGTACAGTACCTGAAGTGGACTATGCTATAGAAGGTGGTACAGTACCTGAAGTGGACTATGCTATAGAAGGTGGGACAGTACAGTACCTGAAGTGGACCATGCTATAGAAGGTGGTACAGTACCTGAAATAGGTCATGCTATAGAAGGTGGTACAGTACCTGAAGTGGGCCATGCTATAGAAGGTGGTACATTACCTGAAATGGGCCATGCTATAGAAGGTGGTACAGTACCTGAAGTGGGCCATGCTAAGGAAGGTGGGACAGTAGCTGAAGTGGGCAATGCTATAGAAGGTGGGACAGTACCTGCATTGGACCGTGCTATAGAAGGCGGGACAGTACCTGAAGTGGGCCATGCTATAGAAGGTGGTACAGTACCTGAAGTGGACCATGCTATAGAAGGTGGTACAGTACCTAAAGTGGGCCATGCTAAGGAAGGTGGGACAGTAGCTGAAGTGGGCCATGCTATAGAAGGTGGGATGGTGCAGTACCTGAAGCGGGCCATGCAATAGAAGGTGGGACAGTACAGTACCTGAAGTGGGCCATGCTATAGAAGGTGGGACAGTACCTGAAGTGGGCAATGCTATAGAAGGTGGAACAGTACCTGAAGTGGGCAATGTTATAGAAGGTGGAACAGTACCTGAAGTGGACCATGCTATAGAAGGTGGGACAGTACAGTACCTGAAGTGGGCCATGCTATAGAAGGTGGAACAGTACAGTACCTGAAGTGGGCCATACCATAGAAGGTGGGACAGTACCTGAATTGGGCCATGCTATAGAAGGTGAGACAGTACCTGAAGTGGGCCATACTATAGAAGGTGGGACAGTACCTGAAGTGGGCCATACCTTAGAAGGTGGGACAGTACCTGAAGTGGGCCATGCTATATTAGGTGGTGCAGTACCTGAAGTGGACCATGCTATAGAAGGTGGTACAGTACCTGAAATGGGCCATGCTATAGAAGGTGGTACAGTACCTGAAGTGGGCCATGCTATAGAAGGTGGTACAGTACCTGAAATAGGCCATGCTATAGAAGGTGGGACATTACCTGAAATGGGCCATGCTATAGAAGGTGGTACAGTACCAGAAGTGGGCAATGCTATAGAAGGTGGGACAGTACAGTACCTGAAGTGGGCCATGCTATAGAAGGTGGGACAGTACCTGAAGTGGGCAATGCTATAGAAGGTGGGACAGTACAGTACCTGAAGTGGGCCATGCTATAGAAGGTGGTACAGTACTTGAAGTGGGCCATGCTATAGAAGGTGGTACAGTACCTGAAGTGGACTATGCTATAGAAGGTGGTACAGTACCTGAAGTGGACTAGGCTATAGAAGGTGGGACAGTACAGTACCTGAAGTGGACCATGCTATAGAAGGTGGTACAGTACCTGAAATAGGCCATGCTATAGAAGGTGGTACAGTACCTGAAGTGGGCCATGCTATAGAAGGTGGTACATTACCTGAAATGGGCCATGCTATAGAAGGTGGTACAGTACCTGAAGTGGGCCATGCTAAGGAAGGTGGGACAGTAGCTGAAGTGGGCAATGCTATAGAAGGTGGGACAGTACCTGCATTGGACCGTGCTATAGAAGGCGGGACAGTACCTGAAGTGGGCCATGCTATAGAAGGTGGTACAGTACCTGAAGTGGACCATGCTATAGAAGGTGGTACAGTACCTAAAGTGGGCCATGCTAAGGAAGGTGGGACAGTAGCTGAAGTGGGCCATGCTATAGAAGGTGGGATGGTGCAGTACCTGGGGGCCATGCAATAGAAGGTGGGACAGTACAGTACCTGAAGTGGGCCATGCTATAGAAGGTGGGACAGTACCTGAAGTGGGCAATGCTATAGAAGGTGGAACAGTACCTGAAGTGGGCAATGTTATAGAAGGTGGAACAGTACCTGAAGTGGACCATGCTATAGAAGGTGGGACAGTACCTTAAATGGGCCATGCTATAGAAGGTGGGACAGTACAGTACATGAAGTGGGCCATGGTATAGAAGGTGGGACAGTACAGTACCTGAAGTGGGCCATACTATAGAAGGTGGGATGGTGCAGTACCTGAAGTGGGCCATGCTATAGAAGGTGGTACAGTACCTGATGTGGGCAATGCTATAGAAGGTGGTACAGTACTTGAAGTGGGCCATGCTATAGAAGGTGGTACAGTACCTGATGTGGGCAATGCTATAGAAGGTGGTACAGTACTGAAGTGGGCCATGCTATAGAAGGTGGGACAGTACTTGAATGGGCCATGCTATAGAAGGTGGTACAGTACTGAAGTGGGCCATGCTATAGAAGGTGGGACAGTACCTGAAGTGGGCCATGCTATAGAAGGTGGGACAGTACAGTACATGAAGTGGGCCATGGTATAGAAGGTGGGACAGTACAGTACCTGAAGTGGGCCATGCTATAGAAGGTGGGACAGTACAGTACCTGAAGTGGGCCATACCATAGAAGGTGGGACAGTACCTGAAGTGGGCCATACTATAGAAGGTGAGACAGTACCTGAAGTGGGCCATACTATAGAAGGTGGGACAGTACCTGAAGTGGGCCATGCTATAGAAGGTGGTACAGTACCTGAAGTGGGCCATGCTATAGAAGGTGGTACAGTACCCATGCTATAGAAGGTGGTACAGTACTTGAAGTGGGCCATGCTATAGAAGGTGGTACAGTACCTGAAGTGGGCCATGCTATAGAAGGTGGTACATTACCTGAAATGGGCCATGCTATAGAAGGTGGTACAGTACCTGAAGTGGGCCATGCTATAGAAGGTGGAACAGTACCTGAAGTGGGCCATGCTATAGAAGGTGGTACAGTACCTGAAGTGGGCCATGCTATAGAAGGTGGGACAGTACCTGCATTGGACCGTGCTATAGAAGGTGGTACAGTACCTGAAGTGGGCCATGCTATAGAAAGTGGTACAGTACAGTACTTGAAGTGGGCCATGCTATAGAAGGTGGTACAGTACCTAAAGTGGGCCATGCTATAGAAGGTGGTACAGTACCTGAAGTGGGCCATGCTAAGGAAGGTGGGACAGTAGCTGAAGTGGGCCATGCTATAGAAGGTGGGATGGTGCAGTACCTGAAGTGGGCCATGCTATAGAAGGTGGGACAGTACCTGAAGTGGGCAATGCTATAGAAGGTGGAACAGTACCTGAAGTGGGCAATGTTATAGAAGGTGGAACAGTACCTGAAGTGGACCATGCTATAGAAGGTGGGACAGTACCTTAAATGGGCCATGCTATAGAAGGTGGGACAGTACCTTAAATGGGCCATGCTATAGAAGGTGGGACAGTACAGTACATGAAGTGGGCCATGGTTTAGAAGGTGGAACAGTACAGTACCTGAAGTGGGCCATACTATAGAAGGTGGTACAGTACCTGAAGTGGGCCATGCTATAGAAGGTGGGACATTACAGTACCTGAATTGGGCCATGCTATAGAAGGTGGGACAGTACCTGAAGTGGGCCATGCTATAGAAGGTGGGACAGTACCTGAAGTGGGCCATACCATAGAAGGTGGGACAGTACCTTAAGTGGGCCATACTATAGAAGGTGGGACAGTACCTGAATTGGGCCATTCTATAGAAGGTGGGACAGTACCTGAAGTGGGCCATGCTATAGAAGGTGGGACAGTACCTGAAGTGGGCCATGCTATAGAAGGTTGGGCAGTACAGTACCTGAAATGGGCCATGCTATAGAAGGTGGTACAGTACCTGAAGTGGGCCATGCTATAGAAGGTGGTACAGTACTTGAAGTGGGCAATGCTATAGAGGTACCTGAAGTGGGCCATGCTACCTAGAAGGTGGGCTTGAAGTGGGCCATGCTATAGAAGGTGGTACAGTACCTGATGTGGGCCAATGCTATAGAAGGTGGTACAGTACCTTGAAGTGGGCCATGCTATAGAAGGTGGTACAGTACCTGAAGTGGGCCATGCTATAGAAGGTGGTACAGTACCTGAGTAATGCTATAGAAGGTGGTACAGTACATGAAGTGGGCTATAGAAGGTGGTACAGTACTACTATGAAGGTGGGCAGTATGTGGGCCATGCTATAGAAGGTGGTACAGTACTTGAAGTGGGCAATGCTATAGAAGGTGGGACAGTACCTGAGGTGGGCCATGCTATAGAAGGTGGGACAGTACAGTACCTGAAGTGGGCCATGCTATAGAAGGTGGGACAGTACAGTGGGCCACTATGAAGGTGGGACAGTACCAAGTGGGCCATGCTATAGAAGGTGGACACAGTGGGCCATGCTATAGAAGGTGGTAAGGTGGGACAGTACCTGAAGTGGGCCATGCTATAGAAGGTGGGACAGTACCTGAAGTGGGCCATGCTATATTAGGTGGTGCAGTACCTGAAGTGGACCATGCTATAGAAGGTGGTACAGTACCTGAAATGGGCCATGCTATAGAAGGTGGTACAGTACCTGAAGTGGGCCATGCTATAGAAGGTGGTACAGTACCTGAAATAGGCCATGCTATAGAAGGTGGGACATTACCTGAAATGGGCCATGCTATAGAAGGTGGTACAGTACCTGAAGTGGGCCATGCTATAGAAGGTGGAACAGTACCTGAAGTGGGCCATGCTATAGAAGGTGGTACAGTACCTGAAGTACCAATGCTATAGGTGGGACAGTACATGCATTGGACCGTGCTATAGAAGGTGGTACAGTACCTGAAGTGGGCCATGCTATAGAAGGTGGAACAGTACCTGAAGTGTGCCATGCTATAGAAGGTGGTACAGTACCTAAAGTGGGCCATGCTATAGAAGGTGGTACAGTACCTGAAGTGGGCCATGCTATAGAAGGTGGGACAGTAGCTGAAGTGGGCCATGCTATAGAAGGTGGGATGGTGCAGTACCTGAAGCGGGCCATGCAATAGAAGGTGGGACAGTACAGTACCTGAAGTGGGCCATGCTATAGAAGGTGGGACAGTACCTGAAGTGGGCCATGCTATAGAAGGTGGAACAGTACCTGAAGTGGGCAATGCTATAGAAGGTGGAACAGTACCTGAAGTGGACCATGCTATAGAAGGTGGGACAGTACCTTAAATGGGCCATGCTATAGAAGGTGGGACAGTACAGTACCTGAAGTGGGCCATGGAATAGAAGGTGGGACAGTACAGTACCTGAAGTGGGCCATGGTTTAGAAGGTGGAACAGTACAGTACCTGAAGTGGGCCATACTATAGAAGGTGTGACAGTACCTGAAGTGGGCCATGCTATAGAAGGTGGGACAGTACCTGAAGTGGGCCATACCATAGAAGGTGGGACAGTACCTGAAGTGGGCCATACTATAGAAGGTGGGACAGTACCTGAATTGGGCCATTCTATAGAAGGTGGGACAGTACCTGAAGTGGGCCATACTATAGAAGGTGGGACAGTACCTGAAGTGGGCCATGCTATAGAAGGTGGGCCACAGTACCTGAAGTGGGCCATGCTATAGAAGGTGGTACAGTACCTGAAGTGGGCCATGCTATAGAAGGTGGTACAGTACTTGAAGTGGGCAACCTGCATGCTATAGAAGGTGGGACAGTACCTGAAGTGGGCTGCTATAGAAGGTGGTACAGTACCTAAGTGGACCATGCTATAGAAGTGGGCCATGCTATGCTATAGAAGGTGGTACAGTACCTGAAGTGGGCCATGCTATAGAAGGTGGGACAGTACCTGAAGTGGGCCATGCTATAGAAGGTGGTACAGTACCTGAAGTGGGCCATGCTATAGAAGGTGGGACAGTACCTGAAGTGGGCCATGCTATAGAAGGTGGGACAGTACCTGAAGTGGGCCATGCTATAGAAGGTGGGACAGTACCTGAAGTGGGCCATGCTATAGAAGGTGGTACAGTACCTGAAGTGGACCATGCTATAGAAGGTGGTACAGTACCTAAAGTGGGCCATGCTATAGAAGGTGGTACAGTACCTGAAGTGGGCCATGCTATAGAAGGTGGGACAGTACAGTACTGAAGTGGGCCATGGTATAGAAGGTGGGACAGTACAGTACCTGAAGTGGGCCATGCTATAGAAGGTGGGCAGTACAGTACAGTACCTGAAGTGGGCCATACTATAGAAGGTGGGACAGTACCTGAAGTGGGCCATGCTATAGAAGGTGTGACAGTACCTGATGTGGGCAATGCTATAGAAGGTGGTACAGTACTTGAAGTGGGCCATGCTATAGAAGGTGGTACAGTACTTGAAGTGGGCCATGCTATAGAAGGTGGTAGAGTACCTGATGTGGGCAATGCTATAGAAGGTGGTACAGTACTTGAAGTGGGCCATGCTATAGAAGGTGGTACAGTACTTGAAGTGGGCCATGCTATAGAAGGTGGTACAGTACTTGAAGTGGGCCATGCTATAGAAGGTGGTACAGTACTTGAAGTCGGCAATGCTATAGAAGGTGGGACAGTACAGTACATGAAGTGGGCCATGGTATAGAAGGTGGGACAGTACAGTACCTGAAGTGGGTCATGCTATAGAAGGTGGAACAGTACAGTACCTGAAGTGGGCCATACCATAGAAGGTGGGACAGTACCTGAATTGGGCCATACTATAGAAGGTGGGACAGTACCTGAAGTGGACCATGCTATAGAAGGTGGTACAGTACCTGAAATGGGCCATACTATAGAAGGTGGTACAGTACCTGAAATAGGCCATGCTATAGAAGGTGGTACAGTACCTGAAGTGGGCCATGCTATAGAAGGTGGTACATTATCTGAAATGGGCCATGCTATAGAAGGTGGTACAGTACCTGAAGTGGGCCATGCTATAGAAGGTGGAACAGTACCTGAAGTGGGCCATGCTATAGAAGGTGGGACGGTACAGTACCTGAAGTCGGCAATGCTGTAGAAGGTGGGACAGTACCTGCATTGGACCGTGCTATAGAAGGCGGGACAGTACCTGAAGTGGACCATGCTATAGAAGGTGGTACAGTACCTGAAGTGGACCATGCTATAGAAGGTGGTACAGTACCTAAAGTGGGCCATGCTATAGAAGGTGGTACAGTACCTGAAGTGGGCCATGCTAAGGAAGGTGGGACAGTATCTGAAGTGGGCCATGCTATAGAAGGTGGGATGGTGCAGTACCTGAAGCGGGCCATGCAATAGAAGGTGGGACAGTACAGTACCTGAAGTGGGCCATGCTATAGAAGGTGGGACAGTACCTGAAGTGGGCAATGTTATAGAAGGTGGAACAGTACCTGAAGTGGACCATGCTATAGAAGGTGGGACAGTACCTTAAATGGGCCATGCTATAGAAGGTGGGACAGTACAGTACATGAAGTGGGCCATGGTATAGAAGGTGGGACAGTACAGTACCTGAAGTGGGGCATGGTTTAGAAGGTGGAACAGTACAGTACCTGAAGTGGGCCATACTATAGAAGGTGGTACAGTACCTGAAGTGGGCCATGCTATAGAAGGTGGGACATTACAGTACCTGAATTGGGCCATGCTATAGAAGGTGGGACAGTACCTGAAGTGGGCCATGCTATAGAAGGTGGGACAGTACCTGAAGTGGGCCATACCATAGAAAGTGGGACAGTACCTTAAGTGGGCCATACTATAGAAGGTGGGACAGTACCTGAATTGGGCCATTCTATAGAAGGTGGGACAGTACCTGAAGTGGGCCATACTATAGAAGGTGGGACAGTACCTGAAGTGGGCCATGCTATAGAAGGTTGGGCAGTACAGTACCTGAAATGGGCCATGCTATAGAAGGTGGTACAGTACTTGAAGTGGGCCATGCTATAGAAGGTGGTACAGTACTTGAAGTGGGCAATGCTATACAGTACCTGAAGTGGGCCATGCTATAGAAGGTGGTACAGTACTTGAAGTGGGCCATGCTATAAAAGGTGGTACAGTACCTGATGTGGGCAATGCTATAGAAGGTGGTACAGTACTTGAAGTGGGCCATGCTATAGAAGGTGGTACAGTACTTGAAGTGGGCCATGCTATAGAAGGTGGTACAGTACCTGATGTGGGCAATGCTATAGAAGGTGGTACAGTACTTGAAGTGGGCCATGCTATAGAAGATGGTACAGTACTTGAAGTGGGCCATGCTATAGAAGGTGGTACAGTACTTGAAGTGGGCCATGCTATAGAAGGTGGTACAGTACTTGAAGTCGGCAATGCTATAGAAGGTGGGACAGTACCTGAGGTGGGCCATGGTATAGAAGGTGGGACAGTACAGTACATGAAG